>NW_015557076.1:528503-535461 GCF_001515605.1 Sinocyclocheilus anshuiensis
CAGTATAAAAACCATTACGCCTATGGGATGTCCCTACAAGGATAGCTGACCAGACATGTGTGAGAGAGAGAGAGAGAGAGAGAGAGAGAGTGAGTGAGTGAGTGAGTGAGTGTTAGTGTTCAACTAATGGGTTAGTGACTTAAAAAAAAAAAAGGATGAGAAATGTATGCGTGTACATATGTATCTACACGTGTATTTTTAATGTAGCCCACATGTGTGTGTGTTATTTATATATTTATTTTTAAAAGAACCTCTTAGAGATCTCATTATTTCATGTATTTTTGAAGAAAAAAAGTATATATATAAGACATTTATTATTTATACATTTATTTTAAAAGATATTCTTAGATATGTATCATAATATTTAAAATATTCTACTTGATCTGTCGATTCAGCATACTGATGTTTGTCTTGTTTTTTAAATAACAAAGGTGATTAATGAACTCATATTCCTTAAAAATCTCATGTTGGAATATTCAAGGACTTAGGTCCTCCATTTTTGGTGTTAAGAGCCAACATTCAGATTTCAAAAGAGAAATTCTGAATTCTGATATTATAATACTAGAAGAAACATGGAATGTAAGAGATTTGTCCACTGGCTGCCCAACTGGGTTTAGAGAAATCATTTTACCATCAACCAAACTAAGAGGGGTGACCCGGTGCTGATATGGTACAGAACAGAACTCAGAGACTCAATCAAATCTATAAAAATCGGAAAATCGTACATTTGGCTAAAAATACAAAAAGATATTGTGTCCACAGACCGTCACATATTCTTGTGTGCCACATACTTACCCCCGGCTGAATCTCCCTATTACAATGAAGAAACCTTTTCTATCCTGCACGACGAGATCTGCCATTTCCAGACAAAAGGAAATGTTTTAATATGTGGCGACTTAAATGCCAGAACTGGAAATGAAGCCGACTTTGTCAACACACAAGGAGACAAATATATTACAAACACCTGCCACTCTCTGCCCTCATATCACCGCAGAAAAAATTATGACCGCTTCACAAACAAAAGTGGGAAAAGCCTACTACAGCTCTGTCAATCACTGGGCCTGTACATAGTGAACGGTCGACTATATTACATATTCATTATATTTTTACTTAACCTGTTCTTCAATATTTAATGTATGTTTGAATAACTAAGAAAAAAATAGTATAAACTGTTTACTTTTGAATAACTAAGAAAATTGAACTATTAAAAACATAAAAACGTTTTTGACTGATCTGAAATAAATTAAAACAAATATGAGAGGAATGACTTAAATTAAACCAAAATTAGACATGTTATTAAAACAAAACAAATAATGACATCCACTATTTAAATGCTGGCATTTCAACAACAAACTGGAGTAGAAAGATAATTATACAATTAAAGTTATTATAATAAATTTGTATTATGTGTGTGTGTGTGTGTGTATCAGGCACGTGCACAGGTAGGGCTCAACCTGTGCAGAGCACATGCCCTTTTTGCCCTAAAGATATTTTTCTTCAAACGTAATTTTATTGAAATGTATGTGTGCAAAGCAGAGAAAAATTGAATTGTGTGTATATATACAGTATATATATATATATATATATATATATATATATATATCTTCAAAATACTATTAGGATATTAAGTAAAGATCATGTTCCATGAAGATATTTTGTAAATGTCCTACCGTAAGTATATCAAAACTTATTTTTTGATTAGTAATATGCATTGCTAAAAACTTAATTTGAACAGCTTTAAAGATGATTTTCTCAATATTTTGATTTTTTTTGCACCCTGTATATACTGTATAATATGTATTATATAAAGAAATTATTATAAAAAACTGCCTTATGTGCAGTTTAAATGTTTGCAAATATAATACCAGCTGACAGGGTTTATTGTATAGTTTGCAGCATTAGATTTTTTCCTTTAAATTGACACGAACTATACCTGACTGCTTATATATCCAAATTAATCGATATGGAATTGACTCATGATCGAAACGCAAGCTTGTAAATCAAAAACAAAACGAATTGTGAAATTTGTCTCAATACCCAGCCCTAAATAGCATCATATCAGTGACGCTGTTTAGATGTCATACGTGAACACGGAATTTCAAATGCAATATCCACTGTTTTTTTTCCCCCAGGTACACCTTGCATGTCTTGAGGGGAACGCTGGCGCCCTCCCCTCACCTCCGCGCGCGGCAGCTCGAGCGACTCCCCCCGTCCCATCGGGAGCAGCGGATCAGAGAGTGGCGTGGTCTCCGAGACACGTGTATCTCTCCTTCTCCCAGCTCATAAACCACACACACAGCACAGTCCGGCGCGCCACACTTCCTCATGCACCGAGAACGACGATGCCGCAAAACTTGAATATTGCCAACAAACCGAAACCCATATTTTTGTTTTGCACACATGGGTGCCGGTTTGTGCAGTGCTTTCAGATTATTCCCCTGGCCATGGAATAATCTGAAAGCCTTGAAGCCTGTGCGTTTCAATTCCTAGACCCTTTTTGTTCTCATAAAACAGGTTTCCTGCTGCATCTGTGTGTCTGTTATGAACTCGGGTTTACAGTCCACACTTGATCAGTGCATGCGTGTCATTTCTCCACGGCGTGCATGTAATGTGTTCGGTGGATGCAGCTGAGCCTTTTCCCTTCTGTGCAACCTAATTCCTGGTGTCATGTGGACCACATTTGTATGCACTTGCGCTTTGAGCTGCTCAAGTAATAATTGAGGTTTGCAGATGTTACATAATATCTCGGTTCATATATTCAGAGCTTGTTGTGCATGCTGACAGAAATGCAAGCGCCACAGTGAGATTAAGGCGGCTGGATCTTTTTCTTATCAATTCCTAATAAATGCATTGGCCCATAACGCTTGTTGATGTCTGTGTGTGTAATACGCTAAGGTGGATCACACAGTCCTGCGCCGGTTTTTGAATATTTAATTGCACTGCTGACGTCTGGCTGACGTTCTTCACTCATGATGACCTCACGCTCAGACGGATCATAGCTCGCTGATCACGACTCGTTTCCGCATCCTTCCAGCATGTGTGCAACACACACCACAGTCGAGGCTCAGTATGAAAAAGAGTGCCTTGTGTTGATTCTGTTTGCAGAACCCAAGGCGGTTTTATGTAACCATGTCAGCAGCTTTCTGACGGGACGCTTCTGCGATCTAGTGGTGCTCTGATAAACTGCAAACACAACCGTCCATTTAGGGAGAGAGAGAAGACACAAGATGGTTGAAGTCTGAATGTCAGAACAACAGATGCTTTATTAAACCCACATGACTGTGTTTTCAGGCAGACACTTACTGTAAGATTTCTTTAAGGGCAGATACTGCAGGTTGTAAACCGAATTAAACTGTTCAATGAAACGGTACATTAAACATATTTCTAATATATACGCACATTAATGTATTATTTAAAATGCACAGATTCATATATTAAGTGAGATAGATCCCCAAATAAATGCCACTTTTGTGTCAAAAGCTTATTTAAAATAATATCTGATAATACATCTGTACGTAATATGTAAATGTATGTGTTTGTAATACAATTGTACGTATGCAAATGAAAATATTTTTGGGAAAAAAAAAGATGGCCAATAAGAGGGCAAAGAAAAACATTACCATTAGATGCATTATTTAAAAGCTTGGTTTTCTATGTCTATAATGAGATTTAAACACTATAAAAAGTGGAAACCGGCAACTGTTACCATTTTTTGTTTTTATGTGCAATATGATTGATGTTTACAATATGAACAAACTTGATTTAGGAAAATGGCCTTTGAATGATGATATTTAATTCTGAAATAGGTGAATGTGATTAAAAAAAAAAAACATTAAAATATTTTTAATTACAATTTCAACTTTTGTTGGTTATAATTGTGTTTGTTTTTTTTTTTATTTTATACAACAGTGAGACCATTGCAAGTAAATTCAAGAGAAAAACAAATTACCACTTAAAATAACAGACTTACATTCAAAGAAAGAACACAAGTTTGTTACAGCTTTAGTAATGAATGAGTCCTAATATTGACCTCCCTTTGAAATGTAAATAGATACATACTAGCAAACATACAGTAAACACTTTCCAGTGAAGCTGAGCTCGTTTGATGGTTGTTTTGTGAAATACAGTGAAAGACACATTAATTGCACTGGTTTGGTGTTTATAAGACTCAGTACAGCTACATCAAATCCTAGACACGTGAAAGCCCATGATAAAAGATACTTAGAGTATGATCATACTAATAAGAGGACAGTGTAAATGCATATTATGCTTTACATTTTTATGAATCTACAAATAAGCAACAGCACAGCGGGCCAGAATGTTCTGTTCTGTACACAATTGTCATGGAAACATTTGCAATGACAAGAACAAAAAATTGGTAGAAAAGGCATGGTGAAATTAAGAATTTCACAAATGAATTTATAAAATATATATATAGTGTACAAATAAAAGAAGTTATGTGCAAAGTTATTTTCTTGCCAGAGAATGACTGGATTTAATGTAGTGAAATATACTGTATAAATGAATTTTTTTTTATACTATTTCTGTAAAAACGTATTTTTTGGGATTTGTCACAAATTATATAAACCGAGAAAAGTCGTTCTCTTTCACTACAACCAGTAGTTTAACGTATTCTGGTTTAGGGCCAGGCGATATGGCCAAAAATATTATTACAACATTTTTCCACACCAAACGATATTGACATTTATCGCGATATTAATTTATCATTAATGTTAAAGGAAATACTTTCCACATGTTTGTTAGACCTTGAAAAAGAATGTAAACAAAACTCTGAACTCCACAAAGCTACGTTTTAATTTAGGGACCCATGAAATCTGTTTTATTTTCCCATAAATTCTGTTTTCCATTTTATTTTTTTCTGAATTCTGAGTTTTATGATTCAATACAAATGTATCATTAAAACTGGTGTCCAGTGAAATCAAATAATAATAGTTTGATCATGTTTTTAAAATGTAATAAAATGAAATCAATGTACAACAAAACATTGCATTTTTTATATGTCAAGCAAGAACAACACAACTGTATAAATGAATGAAAAAAATGTATTATTATTTTTATTATTATTAATTTGAAAATTACATTTTAGTATACAATAGTAATATATTTCTGTTATAATTTCTTCAAGTTAAACCGGACTTTTATTTTGACGGGTTGTCGTGTAGGTCTTTCAGTTTCAGTGCGTATTTGACGGCAGTTTTTCTCAAATGAAACGGAGTAAAGCTGCTGAAGTGACTCGGAGGAACTCTGGAGATAAAGTGCATGTGTTCATGTCCTGATATAGTGAGACGCAGATGCTGAAAACACCGCAAGTGTCACATGAGTTTTAGTTTGAATCAGACGTAACCGCGCTAGACTTATAGCGGCATGCACTGGTTGCTGTCGCCTTTATTTCTGCTGTTAGATTAATCCATAATTAATAAAAATGTCCATTGATATTGTTTATTGCCAGCACTATTCTGGCATACAAAAGAAATGTTAGGCCCTAAAATACAAGTCCCAGAGGGCCATTATGTGCCAATGAATTTCACATAAAGAACCGGTTTCACGTGTGCACACTTGTGTGGAACTTTAAACACTTTGCATTCAAATCCAATCACAAATCCTGTTTCTACAGCAGCTCCTCCACACTAATGATCCAGATGTGTCGTCAGATGTTCAGTTTCCCATGCTAAATTATAATTACCCCATTCTGTCTAACGGCTGCCGTGCCTGCCAAACACAGACTGCTTGTCTAGTGTGGATATCTAAATGTTTTCATGTATCGGCTGCGTTTCAACCACGTGGGCATCATATCAGGAAACCAAATCCGGCCCAAATGTTTGGAGACCTCGCTGTGGATCTGCTCGATGTTGTAGGTGTTGTCGGGGATGAGCACCTCCTCCATGATTGACAGCTGGCTCAAGCGGCCGTCACACATCTTCACGAACTCCATGAAGCCACTGCAGGTGACCTCGCACTCACCCAGGCCGATGGCAGTCAGGCTCTTGCAGCGCTCAGCGATGCAGATCAGCTCTTCATCCAGCGGCTCCAGCCAGTTGGCGCACACCAGCAGCTCCGTGAGACGTGGACAGTTCAGCCCGATGCGGCCCAGCATGTCTTTACTGACGGCCCGGCCGAAGTACAGGTGCGTGACGGGCGTCTGCTCACGGAAGAAGGGCTCGAACTCCTCCTCGTAAAGGAAGAAGTACATGACGATGTTGACCTGGGGCGAGTGGTGGATGAGGGCGTCCCAGCTGCTCTTCCTGATGGCATGGAATTGCGTTTGGCCCGAGTTCTCGCTCACCACGTCGATGCGCAGGTGCTCCAGGTGGACGTGTTTCTCGGAGGAGAGCACCAGCAGAAGCTCAGCAGGTGGTAGTTCAGAGCCAGTTCGCACAGGCCGTGACACTGATCCGCCACACACAGGATTCCTGTATGAGCGAGAAGCAGCAGAACAAAGGTAGGTGATTACAATACACTTTCTCATTGTGGACACACTTGACAATAGGGGTGTGTGATATTGACAAAAAAAATATGTGACCCTGGACCACAAAACCAGTCATAAGGGTCAATTTTTTGAAATTGAGATTTATACATCATATATAAATAATAAATAAATGATAAGAATAATAATATAAGAATAAATAAGCTTTCCATTGATGTATGGTTTGTTAGGATAGGACAATATTTGATTGATATACAACTATTTGAAAATCTGGAATCTGAGGGTGCAAAAAAATCTAAATATTGAGAAAATCATCTTTAAAGTTGTCCAAATGAAGTAAGAAATCTGCCTTAAGGCCTTCAGAATCAACAGCGCAGGCGTCTGTTAGCTTAAATCAATGGCAATGAAACCGTTGCATTAAAGGGGTCATATGATGCGTTTTCAATTTTTCCTTTCTCTTTGGAGTGTTACAAGCTCTTGGTGCATAAAGAAGATCTGTAAAGTTGCAAAGAC
>NW_015557076.1:535542-550064 GCF_001515605.1 Sinocyclocheilus anshuiensis
ACGGGGTCGTCACATTTCCTTCCGGACGCTCCTTCGTCGAAATCGCCGGCCGCGCCGTTCTCAAGCCCGCGCCTCCGTTCCTTACGCTAGCCCCTGGCCTCTGCTCTAGCCCTCCTGCCGTTCCTTACGCTAGCCCCAGGCCTCCGCTCACTCTAGGCCGCCGTGTGTGACGCTGTTTCGTTGTGAAAGCAAAACTACTTTGTTGGACTGTATTTGTGTCATTTTGTTAGGTTAATGCTTCAGCTACAGATGATGTGTTGCGTAATTGTTAATTGGGTTTCTTTCTTTAGTAATGGCATTCATTCTCGCTACATAAGATACCTGTCTGTTATGTAGTGCCCTGTTATACTGCATTACTGTGTAATATTTATGGTTTCTATAGCCGTGGCATCATTATGATGGTATGAAGAGATGGATTAATTAATGTAGGATGCCACTGAAGGCCTAGGTGTAAAATGCACGGCCCGCCACTGCTACAAATATACCCCAGCGAGTTAAGACTGCTTTTGTGCTCCAGGGTCACATATATCTAGATATTTTCTGGAAGTTTGTCGATAGCGATAATTAGCCGATATTGTGCTGAGTGTGTTACAGTGCTGGTACCGTGGTACAGCTGACTCCCAACACTTTTGATATTCTTCATATTCTGTGAGGTGGTTAGTTTGCAGCAGTAACAGAAATTCACTTTTCTAATTAGTTTAAACGGATTTTTACCTTTTATGGGCATTTTTACCTTTATAAGCCCAATTTTTTTCTAAACGAATTAAATGTATGCATCATTTTTTGTCAAATTCTTACATTTAATCAAATTCGAATAGTAAGACATTACTGTTACCTATCAAATTAAATCAGTTTCAACAATGAAGGGTGTAGGTTTGATTTTGGCATTGGTGGGGAATAACAACAGAAAACAGATATTTAATTGTTTGATCAAAATTACTCCTAGGGACAATTTAGTAGTCGCTGGATATTGGAAAGAACATGTCATAGCATCTCTACTAAACTCTACACTCTTCTCAACAAAATTTTTCTTTGCAGTGCAGTAGCAGCAGGGTTATTATTATGATTTCTTTATATGATATGAACTCACAATTCCGAGTTATAAAGTCCAATTCTGGGGGAACAATCTTGCAGTCCTGACTTTATAACACAATTGCAACTTTATATCAGGCAATTCTGACTTTATAACTTGTAATTGCACATTTATATCTCGCAATTCTGAGAAAAAAATATTAGAATTGCGAGTTTATATCACAATTCTGAGAATAAATATTAGAATTGCGAGTTTATAACACAATTCTGAAAAAAAATATTAGAATTGCGAGTTTATATCACACGATTCTGAGAAGAAATATTAGAATTGCGAGTTTATATCACAATTCTGAAAAAAATATTAGAATTGCGAGTTTATAACACAATTCTGAGAAGAAATATTAGAATTGCGAGTTTATAACACAATTCTTAGAAAAAAATATAGAATTGCGAGTTTATAACACAATTCTGAGAAAAAATATTAGAATTGCGAGTTTATAACCCAATTCTGAAAAGAAATATTAGAATTGCGAGTTTATATCACACGATTCTGAGAAGAAATATTAGAATTGCGAGTTTATATCACACGATTCTGAGAAGATATTAGAATTGCGAGTTTATATCACACGATGCTGAGAAGAAATATTAGAATTGCGAGTTTATTATCACACGATTCTGAGAAGAAATATTAGAATTGCGAGTTTATATCACACAATTCTGAGAATAAATATTAGAATTGCGAGTTTATATCACACAATTCTGAGGAAAAAAGTAAAGTTAAAAAGTCGCAATTACCTTTTTTATTTTGATTCAGTGATGGAAACAAGCTTTCACAGAAATGTTTTGGTTATTAAAGTTATCGTCGACAGAAATTACATTATTAATATTAAGTTTTCACTGAATAAACTTCAAAGCATTAAAGTCAAAACATTAGAACTAAACCTTTGTTATCATTCTTTCAAAGAAGTTTTCAAAGAGAGGAGACTCTAAAATACTTTTTTTGCACACTGCCGTAACTTGCAAAGTTACTTATTTTCATTCAAACAATAATCTTCAGTCTAACAATGATATGATATACAGTGTGCCTGCAGTTAAAATAAATAGGTTTATTTGGGATTTTGCAGGCTGTGTGTAATAATTTATAAAAAAAGACATTCAAGTACGAATTTAAAATTATGTACCTTCTCAGTGGCATGACTTATATTAGCTTATATTAGATGAATAAACTCATGCACAATAAGACCAGGAGTATATATTAAAATGTAAACGGGTCAATTTGGATTTCTTGTTGATTTGAAACCAAGTTCATATATTCATATTAGATCTGGCGTGACTCAGATGGTGATGCACTGACCTGCAGGAGACACATGAGGACAGCTACTCATCTTCAGCAGCTTGAGCGTGTCACTGTTGTTGGCGACCAGTACCTTCAGGGAAGGGTCATCAGCCGGTGTGTCATCAATTTTTATAGAGGATAGAGACTTGGAATTCACAAACACCACCGTCAGAGCCGAGACAAAGTGTGACTGAGAACAGAGCAGACAAGACAGGCAAAGTCAGAGCCGCGGGCTCCTCATACCCTTTACATCAAGCGTTATTTCATTATTTCAGAGGCTATGCTGCTGTTTGTATTGTGGACATGCTGGTTCATTTTCAAACAAGTCCAGAACTATAAACATAAAACCACAAACGCATCTTTAAATATAATACTTATACTATTTATTAAAACAAAATCACAACTGAGTTTAAGCATTTTTACCCTGCTTCAAAAAACTACAATAATGTAAAGGATTTTTAAAAAGTATTTTTTAAAGGGACAGTTCACCCAAAAATGAAAATGTGCTGTTAATTTATTCACCCTCAGACCATCCAAGATGTAGGTGACTTTTTCCTTCAGCAGAAGATTTTTAGCTGAAACCGTGGTCCTTGGTGATTCATAAAATGCAAGTTTTTGAGAATAAAAAAAGCATATCAAGGAATACAAAATTAGTGGCTCCTGGTGATATACTGAGGTCTTATGAAGCGAAACGATCAGTCTGTGCAAGAAACTGAACATTATTTACAACATTATTACCTGTAATCCAGAGCCTCAGACAAACGGGAATCTGATTTTTTTCCGCAAACTGGTTATTTCGGACAGTTTGTTTCAATGAAATGGTTCAATTCACTAGTTTATTAATGTAATCATGTAATGATGTAATGTGCAATTACATTATTAAAGCACCCAATAATGACGTGAAATGTGGATGTTTTACGTGTCTAAAGCATATAAAGTGAATAAACTAGTCTTCATCAGGTCACCTTTTTACATAAACAATGAGAAACCATAAAAACCTTAATTTCACCCTTCATTGGTGTGTTCGGTTCATGCATGTGAATATCAGCGGCTCGTCGGTCTTCGGTCCGAGTCAAACTGTTTCCTCAGTTCAGTGACTGCTGGAGGAACTGAAGAGCTGAATGATTCATTCGTCACAGGATCAGATACGCCGCTATTTCTGCTCATTTCCAGTCGGAGTGACTGTCAGGCATCTGAAAGTGAGTTTTGATTGAGTAACTTGTTGAACTTGCTGTGAACTGGTTAAACTAGTTCACCAAAAAGAACCAGTTCAAAAGAATGATTCGCTCATGAACCAGACATCACTCCGGACCGTTTGTCTGAGGCTCTGGATTACAGGTAATAATGTTGTAAATAATGTTCAGTTTCTTGCACAGACTGATCATTTCGCTTCATAAGACCTCAATATATCGTCAGGAGCCAGAGATTCATTTTGTGTTCACATGCTTTTTTACTCTGAAATACGGCCAGACGCTGACTTGCATTTTATGAATCAGAAGGACCACGGTTTCAGCTAAAAATCTTCTTTGCTCTTCTACTGAAGAAAAAAACTCACCTACATCTTGGATGGCCTGAGAGTGAGTAAATAACAGCACATTTAAATTTTTGGGTGAACTATCCTTTTAAAGCATTATAAGACATGAACCAAGCCAACCAGCTACGAGGTGAATCACAACTTTGAAGCAAAAAAGTATTTGAAAATCAGACAAAAACACAAAGGTACAAGACTGTGCACTTGACAGCTTTAATGACAGAAAGAACTACAATCCCATGAAGCATCACAAATGACCTAATTAAATAATGATGATAACTATAAAAACGATAGAGAAAACTATTAAAGTTGTTGATTATATCTATTGAAACAATATATTTTACTTGTATTGCAAAATATGCAAATATATAAAACAGTTAAGCATAACAAAACTCATTATGTCAGTTGCAGTGCATCATGGGAGTGGGTGTTCCCAGAGGTTTGCATGATTTCTCGCTGCAACTGTCTGATTGGTGGAATTCTCTGTAGAGCATCATGGGTAATGTAGTTTTTCACCATAAATTCAGCTGTTAAACTAGGGATGGGCGATACCACTTATTTTGTTTTCGATACGATACCGATACTTTTAAAGGCCAGTATCGTCGATATCGATACCGATACGATACTTCTAAACTGAACTTTTAAATTATGAAATGTATTAAATTATTAAATTACTAAGAGTAAAATGGGTAATGCTATCCACTTGACTTTATATTTGAAATGCATTTTAACATTCAATACGCCTTAATTGCAACTTATTAGGTTATATTTTTGTTTACACATGGTTAAAATATGTTTACTGTAGTGGTAACCATGGAAATCTACAAATACTATAGTTGAACTACGGTCACTTTAGTAAAACCATGGTTCATTTTCATAAGGGACTGCCAGTGAAAGGCTGTTGCACGCATTAAATGCAACCTTTTTATTCTGACAGTGTATGATTTATACTAACATTACAGAATAGAACATGATCAATATTTACTTTAAACGTTCAATTTAAATAAATGTAAATGGACAAACTATGCAGGCTACAATTTCCGTTTATTTATTGTGAAATAACTCAAACATATATGTTTTTTCTGCATTGTTCAGGGCTGCCGTTCCCAAAAGCATCAATGCTTTCTTATGATAATTTTGGGAAAAGCAGCCCTGTTTGAATGCACTGTCATAACGCTCTCTGTGATGGATTGGTTCTGTCTTGCAACATTTGCGTGTGTTCAGATGAGCAGGAAAATAGTTCGATCCTACACAATTATTCGCTAACATAGGTTATTCGTCCAATTCAATGCATATTGTACGCATTCTTTTTTTTTTGTTAAACAAAATCACTGGTAAATAAAAATCCTTACTATCAATATTTTTTATTTGAGTATCTCGATACTTTTGATACTCGCATCAGTATCGATACTTCAGGATTGATATGCCCATCCCTATGTTAAACACAATTATTAAAAAAAAAATGTGAACAGATGTCTTCAACAAAGGTGTACACCATTGATTAACAACCTCAAAGCTCACAGTAGGTCATTCTTTAAAGCTTTAAGTTATCGTTAAAAATCTGTTTCCCTATGGAGAAAATGAATGGAGTTTTTACTTCCAGAACCAACTGTTCTGCTCTATTGCAGAACAGTTGGTTCTGGTTGATTATTTCCTCATCTGAACGTTTTGAGGAGGCACCTCCTCCCTTGCCTCCTTAGACAAAATGGCCCTGACCTGAACAGAGTACACCAGACAAAGTGAAAGGACGACTGAAGGATAATCGAGCCTCCAGGTGAGGGTACTGACTTACTCATCCAGATCTTCCTGTGATGACAGTAAGTAGAAAGAAGGACACAAACAGTAGAGCCAGCTGGAAGCCACATTGTTGTCTGATTAATCCTGTAAGTTCCCTCCATCAAATCAGTAGCTTTCTTTGTTTTTAAATCTTTTGTGACTAAGTAAGCCACAACAAAGCCTCAACTTGTCACTTTCAATACTGGTATAGTATACTGCCATGTTTCAAACTGTCAGGATTTTGTGGAGGGTGAAATCCCACAGAAATCCCACGTTTGACAACTGTGACATTCTAGTATGTTAGCGACAGGGTTTAAAACAGATGTTTGATGTCATATTCAGCTGGTGGGTGTCGTATGTTAAGGGTGAATAAGTTTCTGTTGTACCTGGGACACGTCCATGAAGCTCGGCCGTGCTGTGGAAATCAGACCCATTGTTTTAATGGTGCAGTTCACCAGCTGTGAGAGGATGTTACAGGCTGCTTCTGCAGATTCTGTGCAGCTGTCAACCTGAATGGTGGGGAAAAAAAAAAAATATATATATATATTTATATATATACAGTATCTCACAGAAGTGAGTACACCCTCACATTTTTGTAAATATTTTATTATATCTTTTCATGTGACAACACTGAAGAAATGACACTTTGCTACAATGTAAAGTAGTAGTGTACAGCTTGTATAAGTGTAAATTTGCTGTCCCCTCAAAATAACTCAACACACAGCCATTAATGTCTAATCCGCTGGCCACAAAAGTGATATATATATAATTTCCATTTAAATAAATTCAAAATATTTATTTATATTAAATACTTAACCTTAATTTTTTATTTTGTTTTTTTATTGAAATAATTTTAAATGGATAGTTCACTCAAAAATGAAAATTCTATTATCATTTACTCACCCTCAGGTTGTTCCAAATGAGTTTCTTTCTTCTGCTGAACACAAAAGATGATATTTTGAAGAATGCTGGCAACCAAACAGTTGACCGTAACCATTGACTTCCATACTATGGAACAAAATAGTATGGAAGTCAATGGCTACCGTCAACTGTTTCGGTACCAGCATTCTTCAAAACATCTTCTGTTGTGTTCAGCAGAATAAAATAAATTAATACAGGTTTGGAACAGCTTGAGCGTGAGTAAATGATGAAAGAATTTAAATTTTTGGGTGAATTATTCCCTTAAAATTACAGTTGTGATTAATTTCTTAATACAATGTACATGTATAACATTATTTTGTTTTAACATTTGAAAAGATTAGATGGATCTTTAAAACAATTTATTTAGAATATTTTCTGACAACATACATTAGCGTTTTAAAACAGTCTGAGCATTGATCATGCGATATCATGTGATGGCACAACTGATCAGTGTGATCCTTAGTGCATTACTGTACAATTTTTATTTTAAAGAAATTAATACTTTTATTCACCAGGAACACACTAAATATTTTCCTGTTTGATACTGTAAAGCTGCTTTGACACATCTGTATTGTATAAAGCGCTATAGAAATAAAGGTGACTTGACTTCAACACACTGTACACAGATCATATGTGACCCTGGAGCACAAAAGCAGTCTTAAGTCGCTGGGGTATATTTGTAGCAATAGCCAAAAATACATTGTATGGGTCAAAATTATTGATTTTTCTTTTATGCCAAAAATCATTAGGACATTAAGTAAAGATCATGTTCCATGAAGATATTTTGTAAATTTCCTACTGTAAATATATCAAAAAATTTTGATTAGTAATATGCATTGCTAAGAACTTCATCTGGACAACTTTAAAGGCGATTTTCTCAATATTTAGATTTTTTGCACACTCAGATTCCAGATTTTCTAATAGTTGTATCTCGGCCAAATATTGTCCTATCCTAACAAACCATACATCAGTGGAAATCTTATTTATCCAGCTTTCAGATGCTGTATAAATCTCAATTTCAAAAAATTGACCCTTATGACTGGTTAGAGTTAGGGTTAGTTTAGTTAGTTAGTTTGGTGTATGGTGTGGCAGTATCACACTTCCTAAAACCGACCTTGAAGCTGACGTACTTCAGGTGCTGAGCGTGTCGTTTGATGATCTGCTGGATGAGATCTGGGTGTGTGGACCTCAGGTACGATGTGGCCGGCTGGTTTAGCTCAAACTCAAATCTCCTCCAGAGATCTGGGATGTGAAAGACGTCGTTCCACCAGCGACACACAGAAGAGGCTCGAGCCCGGTCCACCAGAGACAGGTACTGGAATATGTGCAGGACCACGTACGTGGTGTGGCAGGTCGCCCCACATCTCTTCAGTGGGTCTCTGTGAGGCGGAGGAGCCCGTCTGGACGTGTGCTGGCGTAGCACTCCTGTGTCTCTTGTTTCTGCCCTCAGACGGGGTGAAGCTCTGACACTTTGATCGTCCGCTTTTCATCCTGTTCAGTGTAAAAACCAACAGTGGCCCCGAAAATAATTTAGACCACATCAGCATATTAGAATGATTTCTGAAGATCATGTGACACTGAAGACTGGAGTAATGATGCTGAAAATTCAGCTTTGATCACAGAAATAAATTACATTTTACAATATATTCACATAGAAAACTTATTTTAAATTTTAATAATATTTACACAATATTACTGTTTTTACTGTATTTTCTGATCAAATAAATGCAGCCTTGGTGAGCAGAAGAGACTTATTTCCATATGATTCCAAAAAAAAGTTGCAACTTAAGTTTCTAGATTTAAAAAAAACAAAGAAAGGTTAAAATGGCATGAATGAAGAAGAAATATTTCAGATTCTGTGCTATTTCTGAAGCACACGATGCTGTTTGGATGATTCACGAATCAAGCTGGAGTTCACGCAGTTATTAAAAGCAGATACATAATACAATTTCCCAAACCAAGCTTTTATGCTGACAATTTAATTTGTAATGAAATTTTTGCATTGCAGTATTAAATCAGAAAAGGATGCAACATAAGCAATTTCACTAATATAAGCATTTTCTCTAATGGTGCAAGACGTTTTATGGTTATATAGGCTACTGTAAATAGCCTACTAGAAGAATACTGTAAAAAACAATACATTAAAATACAGTATGCCATATTGGTCACAAATCTGTGTTTTCTAAGCAATTATTTCTCTCTATATACCTTATACAGCCCCTATATACAGACATACTGTACATACAGAACCCAAACCTCGGCAACAAACTTATCAATATTCTGCACAAGAGAGGAAACCATATTGCTGTAGAATATCACACTCACTTGCTCCAAGCTTCTTCGTCAACATAGAAAGGCATACCATCCCAAAAAACTGATTTGCTTTGCTGTGAAGTTTTACCAGTTGCAAATGCTCAAACTGCATCTGTCTCTGTTGCATACAACGTCCTGCAAATAGATGCCATGTCAATGTCTCACGACCCGAACCTCAAATCAGAAGTGTTTGCGTTAAAGCTGTCTGTTTTAAGCGCATGGACGTTTATTTTTAGGTTTTTACTTATAGACATCATATATATCAATATATATTTTTTAGAGTATTGCATAGCTCAGCGAAAGTAGGTCAGTGTGTCAAAGAGAAACGTCACACTGGTTAAGCCTTTCACCAGCTCAGTGTCATGAGAACCTGGCATCCTGAATCTCATCTTCGGGTTTCTGACTGTGTTGACGCATATCTGTTCTCATACAACTTGTTCCTCTGAATATGTTTGTAATATGGAGTTTATGTGTGATATAAACTATAGTTGTAGTTTTTTTTACCAATAACAATTCAGTTAGAGAGATCTCTAATTTAATTCTTATAGTAACAGTTACGATTAAAGAGCTCTCTAATTCAACTCTTACTAATAAAATGCAATTACAACCAATTTAAAGCTAATTTTACTTGCCATATCTTTTAATGTTTTCAGCGTTACTTGTAGTAACGGCCTTTTTTACTAGTAACAATTCAGTTAGAGAGCTCTCTAATTTAATTCTTAAAAGTAACAACTGCGATTATAGAACTCTAATAATTGTTACTAGTAAAAATGCAATTATGACGAGTAATGTTGGGTGAATGATAATTTGGCTTGCCATATCTTTTAATGTTTTCAGCATTATGTAACTTAATTTTTACTAGCAGCAATTTAATGAGGGAGAGCTCTAATTTAATTCTTACTAGTACAATTACGTTTACATTTCTGACTTCTGACTCACTTGTTATAAAGCCAGAATTGCAAGAAGACTTTATCACATGCATTTGCGACTTTATATCACGCAAATCTGACTTTGTAACTCACAATTGCGAGAAAAAAAGTCAGAATTGTGAGATATAAAGTCACAATTACCTTTTTTATTTATTTTTTAGTGGCAGAAACGGGCCCCCAAAGAAGCTATGTGCACAGCTATGCTAGTGCAGGTTACGCTCACAGCCTCTTCTGTTGGTGAAAATAATCACTATGATTGCTCACCAAGATATTGTAGGATATCAGACCGAATCAGACAATCTAAGATGTGATCAAAACACAGTTGAAACACGAGGAGCCGACATCTTGAAGCTCCAGTTGGGGACAGGACACCAAAAACCTGGACTGTCCCCTAGCCATTATATCTATAAACAAAAACACACTGCATGCAAATCACTGTGACTGTACAACAAATACACAGTATGCACAAAGAGATGTTGACACGTGAGAAAGAGTATGCCTATGTAGTATTAATGCACATTAAAAATCACTTGGCACACCCTTTCAAAAAAAAGAAACGTGCATCATATACACATAATGAAAGTGAACTAAAAATGTGGTTACTACGAGTAACACTGAAAATATTAAAAAGCTTGCCATACTCGCTGTTAACAGATCTAACAAAACAGTGTTCTGATATCCTCCTGGGACCCAGGCATAGACTTTTGTCCTCTGTACAGGACATTATATGTTAGTGATTTTCCCTGAGACTCTACATGCCACAGGTTTGATCATAAACACTCCTTCTCCTTGGTCTTTAAATATGACTGATATTGACAGAATTATCAAATTTAGCACTCTTAGGGAAATATGATAACGTTTTGTAATTATCATTTAAATCGGACTAATTTTAAAATTGTTTGTCATAAACATCTCAGAAAAATGTTCTGGGGTTTCAGATCGGAAAATTACTTTTTGTTATGAAACGGGGAATTATTTTCATACATGTCTTCTGCAGACGACAAACGGCTGTTAATCAGGCATTTTGGGGAAACACAAGAAGAAATTATAGATCAATATTCCTATGAAATATGAGATATTCTTATGAAAATGTTGCCAAGTTATTACTCCCATTATTACACTTCTTTTTCATCATGCTTTGCCACAACACCACATTAATATGCAAATTAGATGCAATGTACAGATACATTGTATAGAATGGGAATATCACTTTATGGACATTTTACGCACATATTGCATAAAGTACAGTAGTATATCAGATCATACTGTTATATCTTTCATAACATAGTTGAGAATCATCTTTGTACAAAGTTTGGTTAAAAAATAGACTGAAACCTAAAAAGTGATAGGTGAATGAAAAAATAAAACCTATACATGCCTTTTCATGTCTATTTATTATTTTTGAATAACTTAGGCGTCCTCTAAAAAGGACATAGAATAAAATATGAATAAAATATCGTTTTTTAAAAATGCTTTTTCTGCATTTGTTTCTTATGCTCCAACCAATGTAATGACATAAAAAAAATAAAAATTCACACAACTTTTTTTTTTTCTGGTTCTCAGGAGCAAGTTTAAGTAAAAAAAAAAAAAAAAAAAAAAAAAACCCCGTATAGAATAATGGTGTGGATGTTGAGCTCAAATAAAAACACATATAAAAATAAAATCAGCTAAAGGGCGACGCATTACTGAAACCCTTGAATCTGCCACGACGTCCTCCGCGCATGCGCAGTTACAGCGGCTGTTGACGTTCTCGAACGCGCTCGGAAGGACGTGCGTTGTGGTCCGTGTGAAAAGGTGCATAAAGTACACCCCATAACATTCCGCATGGATTTATCGATCTCCATCGTGACTTCTGAAGAGACAGCGCTCTCCTCCTGCTGTGTGCGGACTCCACACACGTCTGTGCGTCGCTCGATGCGGGCAGCTTTTAAAGAAGTGAGGACCCGAGGCTGTTAGAGACTAGGGACAGTGTGTGTTAGCCAGGCTAATGCTGCTGTCACCGGGAAAGTGACAGAAAAACTTCCCTAACAAGTGACTGCTTCGTCCCGTGAGGCTCACACTCGCTGTTCCCGTGACTCTGGATCCTCACTTCGCATGAAAGGTAAAGAAATCGTGCTGTTTTGTGCGCTTCGCGTCTGTTGTTTATGTTAGCTTGAGTGCAGAGAGCGACACATCTCCCTAAATCTGCCTGAAATACTCGCCTTCCCTCGTATGCTAATGAGAAGTTTTATAATTTATTAATAATTTTTTTTTTTTGTAAATAGCGTTTGATGACATGTCAAAGCTTGGTTTCATTAATAACTTGCCGTATGTCGGATGAAACTTTTAGCTCTTTTGTAATAGTCAAGCGGTGATTATCGAGCACTAATCTGTATTAGTGTTTATCATGTCGCTCGGATCATAATTATATTTAATTATTCAGGTGACACTTTATAACAAGGATAATGCATTAACTAACATTAACAATGAGAAATGCATTTGTTACAGTTAATTATTAATATTTATTAAAGTTAATAAAAATTAATGTATTATATATTATATATTATAAAATATAATAAATGTATGATTTAGTTATTAACATTTATTATATATTATAAAATATATTATACAATTTGATTTATTATATATTATGAAATATACATTATAATATTTGATTTATTATATATTATAAAAAATATAATACATTTATTATATAAAATATAATAAATGTATTATATATTATTATAAAAATGTATTATATATTATAAAAAATTATTATTTATTGTACAATTTATTACAAAAAATAATTTATTATATTATATATTTATTATATAAAATTAATTTATTTAAATTAAAAAAATATTGTTAGTTCATGTTAGCTCAGGTGCATTAAATAATATTAATAACGTTTGATTTGAATAATGTACTAATGTTGAAATTAATATGAACTAAGATTAATAAATACATTAGTGTTAGTTTATGTTGATTAATGCAGTTAACTAATGGTAAACAAATGGATAATTCTTGTTTCATAGACCTGTCATCCACTGTAATAATTCAAAAGGGATTAAACAATAAGATAAAATATCGACTTGAGTTTTTTTTTGGTTATCATTTTGATGTCTTGTGTTGAAGTGTACAGACAGGCTTGTGGTGTAAATATTGATTTATTTAGTGTACATTGCCTTAGTCACGTTTACGTAGGCTATTTTGTTTCCTGGAAGAGCTTTAATTTAATTCAAATTAATTCCAATGTATCAGTAACGTTCAGAAGGTGTTTAAAACCAGTTAAACTCTGCGTTATGCTTAATTTGTAGGACAGTCAAGTCTGTTTTTTTATTTTTTATTTTGTCATGTTTAATACTAGCAAAAAGTGCTATCTTTTGGTCTTGCATCTTGGTAATACCATGCTATTTTTGAAGCACCCTAAATAACAACTGTGTTGCATTCATGCAATTGTTATTCAGAGTTGGCTTTTGTGTTTTAATGTCCTGCAGAACTGCCCAGAGCTTTGTTTCACTGTTTGTTGTCTAAAGCGGTTCAAGAAAATGCAAACTGAAGGAAGTGACTGATGCTTGCTCTGGTGGGTCTGTATCAGTTTTACACGCCGTGTTGTTTGCTCTCTCCTTCCAGAAGAGGAATGGCGTGGAGTGCTGACCGTGTGACCCTCGGGGTCAAGGGCATGACCTGCGGCTCCTGCGTTCAGTCCATCGAGGGCCGGATTGGGGCTCTGCCAGGTGTCTTTCATATACAGGTGAGAGCGACATTAAAGCTAAACTCCTCCTCTTTACATTCATCTTTTTGTGAATATAGTTATTGTAATTATTACCGTGCATGCTTGGCCAATTAACAAAAGTGTTACTTCTTCCTTGTGTGGGTTTCAAATGATACATTCAGTCTATAAGCATTTTCTTTTAGCGTATTTCCACTAAACACTGTGCAAAATATGTGTCAGATTGTATTATTGCATATGTGTGTTTGTATTTATGTGCTTATACACTGCTGTTCAAAAGTTTGGGGTCAGTGAGATTTGTAATGTTTTTTAAAAAAGTCTCTTCTGCTCATAAGGGCTGCATTTATTTGATCAGAAATACAGAAAAAACGGTAATATTGTAAAAAATTATTTCCATTTAAAATAATGGTTTTCTATTTTAATGTGTTTTAAAATATAATTTATTCCTGTGATGCAGAGCTGAATTTTCAGCATCATTACTCCAGTCTTCAGTGTCATATGATCTTCAGAAATCATTATCATATGCTGATTTATTATCAATGTTAGAAACAGTTTTGCTGCATAATATTTTTTTTTTGGAACCTGTGATGCTTTTTTTGGTTTAAAAGTTAAAAAAGAACAGAATTTATTTAAAATAGAAATCTTTTCTAACAATATAAGTCTTTATTATCACTTTTGTATTATCAATTTAACACATCCTTGCTGAATAAAAGCATTAATTTCTTAAAAAAAAAAAAAAAATCACAGCAATAAAATACATTTAATAGTATATTAAAGTAGAAAACCATTATTGCAATAATATTTCACATTATTACTGTTTTTTTTGTATTACTGATCAAATAAGTGCAGCCTTGATGAACAGAAGACATTAAACTTTCAAAAACATTAAAAATCTTACTGATCCCAAACTTTTGTGTGTGTTTGTATGTATATGTATGTATGTATATATATATATATATATATATATATATA
>NW_015557076.1:550185-550878 GCF_001515605.1 Sinocyclocheilus anshuiensis
CTCTGAGCATGTTTCACTGCTATTAACACATTTCTTACGTGCTGTTCAATCTTCCCACAATGATAATCAGTAATCAGTCCATCTTTTATCCCTAAACAAACACATAGAAACCTCGCTGAGCCACAGATTAAATTTACAGGTGTCTTTTATCCATCTGTCATTGTATACGATTAGACTCCTGGGCTTTCTGGGTGGCTGACAAAGCAATCTGACAGAAATATATGGTGGTAATAATATCTACCAGAGCCTTCCCTCCAGCAACAGTCACATAATTGAAGAAAGCCACTCGTATGTTGAAGTTAGATCCACAATCTAATTGTTGCTAATTCGTCCTGCCCTTTCCCTTAAAAGACAGTTACCCTGCAGACACGGGTCAAATGAGCAGATAATTTAATAGTTATTTGTCTAAGATGCTGTTTTAACCTTTAAAAAGCCATCTGGTGGTATTACTATTGACCAGTACTGTCAAACGCCAAGACTTTGTTACACACAGAAACAAACAGCATGGCTCTGTCTAAGCAAGCAGTCGATGCACTCAACACAAAGAAGCAGCTCGGTCTACAATTGTGCTTATTGTGCGGAAACAAACTTCCTGTTGTCTCCTCATGAGGATTTGAGGGTTTAAGGGTCATATGATGACACGAGTGAATCACTGCGTGAGCTGCCTGAGGAATCACACGCCCGTGCCATAGT
>NW_015557076.1:551917-555107 GCF_001515605.1 Sinocyclocheilus anshuiensis
TGTGTGTGTGTATATGAGTGTGTGTGTGTGTGTGTGTGTGTGTGAGTATGTGTGTGTATATGTGTGTGTGTGTTTGTATGTATATATAAACTATATATATATATCTGTTTGCAGTATCTTAAATTTTAATGTCTTCATGCCTTATAGTTGCATATATATATTAAACGGGTATATATCTAGTTGTATATTAACCGCAATATATCCAAGTTTATTGCTAGACCTTATATCTCTCTGAGCATGTGTTCAGTTTCACTGTTATTAACACATTTCTTATGTGCTGTTCAATCTTCCCACAATGATAATCAGTGTAAATTCCATCTTTTATCCCTAAACAAACACATAGAAACCTCGCTGAGCCACAGATTAAATTTACAGGTGTCTTTTATCCATGTGTCATTGTATACGATTAGACTCCTGGGCTTTCTGGGTGGCTGACAAAGCAATCTGACAGAAATATATGGTGGTAATAATATCTACCAGAGCCTTCCCTCCAGCAACAGTCACATAATTGAAGAAAGCCACTCGTATGTTGAAGTTAGATCCACAATCTAATTGTTGCTAATTCGTCCTGCCCTTTCCCTTAAAAGACAGTTACCCTGCAGACACGGGTCAAATGAGCAGATAATTTAATAGTTATTTGTCTAAGATGCTGTTTTAACCTTTAAAAAGCCATCTGGTGGCATTACTATTGACCAGTACTGTCAAACGCCAAGACTTTGTTACACACAGAAACAAACAGCATGGCTCTGTCTAAGCAAGCAGTCGATGCACTCAACACAAAGAAGCAGCTCGGTCTACAATTGTGCTTATTGTGCGGAAACAAACTTCTTGTTGTGTCTTCAGGAGGATTTGAGGGTTTAAGGGTCATATGATGATATGAGTGAATCACATTGGGTTCATCGTCACGCACATGCATTAGCTCAAAAGCTCAAATGCAGATGTAACGATTAGCAAAACACACGCTTAAAGAAATTCAATAATACCTGCACTACCATTCAAAAGTTTGGGATCGGATTTTTAATGCTTTAAAGATTTGTTATGTTTTTTTAAAAGAAGTCACTTCTGCTCACCGAGGCTGCATTTATTTGATCATCAGTAATATTCAGCAATACAGAATCCTGAAAAAAGTATCACAGGTTCCAAAAAATATTAATCAGCAAAACTGTTTCCAATATCGATAATAAATCAGCATATTAGAATGATTTCTGAAGATCATGTGACTCTGAAGACTGGAGTAATGATGCTGAAAATTCAGCTTTGCATCACAGGAATAAATTTTATTTTAAAGTATATTCAAATAGAAAACAGTTATTTTAAATTGTAATAATATTTCACATTATTACTGTGTTTTCTGTATTTTTGTTCAAATAAATGCAGCTTTGATGAGCAGAAGAGGCTTCTTTAAAAGACAATAAAAATCTTACTGATCCCAAACTTTTAACCGGTTGGAATCTTTGATTAAATGTGGGTTAAAACTACATACAACAGCAGCTCATACTCAGAAATGTAACATAATAACAAGTTTGACAGGAATACTGTGTATTTTCAGCATCATTACTCCAGTCTTCAGTGTCACATGATCTTCAGAAATCATTCTAATATGCTGATTTGCTGATCAAGAAACATGTCTGATTATTATCAATGTCAGGATTTTTTAATGAATAGAAAGTTCAAAAGAACAGCATTTATTTGAAATAGAATTTTTTTGCAACATTATAAATGTCACTTTTGATCAATTGTTTAAAAAAATAAAAAAAAAAGCAAAAAATAATTTTTTTTTTTTTTAATTACATTTTTGAAAGTGCAGTTATAGTTTGTATTTCCCAACATGCCCACACAGGATTGGGCAAAATTCCGATCTGAAGAATTTGAATTGAAGTGTTCACACTTTATCAGAATTTGAATTCGGAATGACAGGAAGTGCGATTTGCTGAATTGCAATTCAAAGAATTTCAGGGGGCATGAATCAAGTGTCCTTCTAGCTTGTTCCATTAATCTGCCTTTCTGTCTGTACAGCCTATAAAAAGTAAAAATCACTTTTTAAAGAAAAACTAAAAGCCTATCTCTTAGAGAAGGCTTATTCAAAATCATAATTTGTTTGTCGGTCTTGTCATATTATTTTGTTTACTTGGATTTCTTTTAAATGATATTGTTCAGCACAATGGTCAACCATTGTTGTTTTATTGTGCTTTATAAATAAAATTTTTTTTTTTAATTACATTTTTGAAAGTGCAGTTATAGTTTGTATTTCCCAACATGCCCACACAGGATTCGGCAAAATTCCGATCTGAAGAATTTGAATTGAAGTGTTCACACTTTATCAGAATTTGAATTCGGAATGACAGGAAGTGCGATTTGCTGAATTGCAATTCAAAGAATTTCAGGGGGCATGAATCAAGTGTCCTTCTAGCTTGTTCCATTAATCTGCCTTTCTGTCTGTACAGCCTATAAAAAGTAAAAATCACTTTTTAAAGAAAAACTAAAAGCCTATCTCTTAGAGAAGGCTTATTCAAAATCATAATTTGTTTGTCGGTCTTGTCATATTATTTTGTTTACTTGGATTTCTTTTAAATGATATTGTTCAGCACAATGGTCAACCATTGTTGTTTTATTGTGCTTTATAAATAAAATGAACTGAGCTGAACTGAAAGTAATAACTTTTGATCAAGGCTGTCAAGACAACAGTTTATAATGGAAAAAAAAAAACCTTTAAATTTTTTTTATTGTTTAAAATTACTTTTATTGTAGTGTCTTTGAATTTCAGTTATTTGTAATTCTACTTTTAGTTCTAATTTAAATGTCAGTTCTGCATCTTGTTTGTTATGGCTACTTCAATTCAAATTCAGGAATTGAACTGGAATTTAAAAAACATTCTCCATTTCCATTTGACCTGTGATAGTACTCAACATGCTCAACATAAGCAAAAAAAATTGGCAGCATTCTAAAAGAATAAAAAATTTCCCAATTATGAGTTTTTATAGTATGAGAATTATAGTTTTTCAGAAAATCGAAAATGAAAACTCAGAAAATGAAAACTCATAACGTAATGAAACTCTGTAATAGTGCAGTCAATTTATTAATCGCGATTAATCGCATCCAAAATGTTTTTTTTTTTTACATAATATACAGTATGTGTGTGTACTGTGTATATTTATTATGTATATATAAAGACACACACATACAGCATGTT
>NW_015557076.1:556004-574878 GCF_001515605.1 Sinocyclocheilus anshuiensis
AATCGCATCCAAAATAAAAGTTTTTGTTTACATAATATATGTGTGTGTACTGTGCATATTTATTATGTATATGCACATGCATGTATATATTTAAGAAAAATATGTTACATTTGTATTATATATATATATATATATATATATATATATATAAAATATAAATTATATATGAATATAAATGTATATATATATATATACACATGTAAATTAAAAAATATATGTATGTTTGTGTATTTATATATACATAATAAATTACACAGTACACACGCATATATTATGTAAATAAACTAATTTGTTTTGGATGCGATTAATCGTTTGTCAGAAGTCACATATGTATGCATTTTTGTATCATGTATTTTCAGCTATTATACCAGAGGTCAGTGAGTTTGCTGGAAAGGTTCTCAAGAAGGCTATTAATATCAATCTGAAGAAATATCATGTATTGGAGTACAGCTGAAATGCTGCATTAGCCAATGTTACGTCCCATGTTAAAATTATGATGCGTTTTTGGTACGGTGTTTGTTTTTCCCTCCCCTTTTTTTCCTCTTTGTATTTACTTTCGTTTTCAGCAGGGAGACGCGGGAGAAGGCCAGGTAAAGCCTGTAGAAGCTAAAGTGGCTGCTATTGCAGATTTTCCTGTGCATACTTCTAGGCGGGAGTTGAGACGTTTTCTGGGTATGGCAGGATACTACCGTAGCTTTTGTAAAAACTTTGCCAATCAGCATCCAGAACTATCTGGTGTTTAATGATGTGTTGTGCAACCACAAGCACGTGTGGCATCTCTGGTTACTGGAACAATGCTGCTCTACGAGTAACCGTGTGGCTTTTATTGGGCAATCTGACGGATTGGCACATTATGAGCTTTTTTTTGTTTTGTTCCACAGGTGTCTCTGGAGCAAAGTAATGCAACTGTGACATTTGATCACACTCGCCAAAGTCCAGAATCCTTAGCAGAAGCCATTGAAGACGTGGGCTTTGAGTGCAGCCTGACTAATGCTACGTCAGCACCAGTCCAAACAGAAACCAAAGTCTTCAGCACAGCTGGCTGTAGCACAGACTCTATCCAGCAGGCACGGTGCGTGCTGGCCCAAACTGAAGGGGTGTTGGAGACGCAGGAGAGCGCTGATCACCGAGGCCTGGCTGTCACGTCTGTCCCGTCTCTGGTCAGTGTGGAGCGGCTCGTGGACGTGATGAGCTGCTTGGTTCCTGATGCACATGAAGGGCCGAGCTCTCGCTCCTCCAGCGGGGTAGAGGCGGTGAAAATGCGCATTGAAGGAATGGTTTGCCTGTCCTGCACTACAACCATAGAGGGCAAGATTGGGAAGTTAAAAGGCATTGAGAAGATTAAAGGTATCACGTGACTTTTGCCTTTGCTTCAGTAAAACAATCTCCAGTGTCGTCGTCACACCGAACTTTAACATTTGTGTGACCCTGGACCACAAAACCAGTCATAGGTTAAATTTTTTGAAATTGAGATTATACATGAATATAAATCTGAATAAATAGGCTTTCCATTGATGTATGGTTTGTTAAGATAGGACAATATTTGGCAACTATTTGAAAATCTGGAATCTGAGGGTGCAAAAAAATCTAAATACTGAGAAAATCATCTTTAAAGTTGTCCAAATGAAGTTCTTAGCAATGCATATTACTAATCAAAAATTAAGTTTTGATATATTTACAGTAGGGAATTTACAAAATATCTTCATGGAACATGATCTTTACTTAATATCCTAATGATTTTTGGCATAAAAGAAAAATGGATAATTTTGACCCATACTATGTATTGTTGGCTATTGCTACAAATATACCCCAGCGACTTAAGACTGCTTTTGTGCTCCAGGGTCACATTTAATCACATCATGCATTGGGAAGTTTATATGGTAAAATCAACTTTAAACTCAATGGCATTGTGCTGCCAGTTGATAAGAAATGAGATCTTACACAATCTATACATTTAGGATAACGCAATATGACCTTCCCTTCCTCATATCTTGCTTAAAGTTGCACTAAGGCAAGATTGTAACAAGTGCTGGGTAGATTACTTACAAATAGTAGTCTGTTATTGATTACAAATTGCATGATGAAAATTGTAGTTAGTAGTGTAATCTAGGTTACTCGTTTTAGGTAATGTATTGTGACTACTTTTTTAGATTAGTGTTATCTAATTTAGTATTTTACCTAATAACATATTGATATTAAAATTTTTTTTTGGTATAAACATCATAAAATGCATTAAACATGACATTACACCGGGGTTTCCCAAACTGGGCTGAACTGCAGAGGGTTTGTGAGTTGATAAAAAGCTAATAATGAATTAAATCATAAAAATGTAAAATAAATATAAATATTTGATTTGTTTACCTGCGTGTCAATGTGACCGTTAACCGACATCAGAGAACTGTAAATATACAAGTTGTTAAATTATTGCAATATTAACTTTCCTCAGAGATATTTCAAGTAAATATTTTATTTTAAGGGTTTTGGCTGACAAAAAAACATTTGACAAATATGAGCATTGTTGTATGAGCAAAACTTTACTAGTGTTGATTTTGTCGGACATTTTTAATTTAGTCTTCGTGTCAAATGTACTTTTTAGTTATTCTCATATTTAGTCAACCTTGTCTTGTTTTTGTTTAGTCAAGTTTTAGTCGACTAAATGTCAGAGCATTTTAGTTTTAGTCAATGAAAACTTTTCGTCACATTTCCGTCATGCTTAATAGTTAAACTGATAAAAAAAAAATATATTATTTTTTTTTTGCTCAAAATTATAATCGAAAAGATTTTAATTTGAGAAATTTATTTTTGCATTTCAGGTGTTGCACTTTCACCAATAAGCACAATGTGGACTCATACACATGGTTTATTTGACCTCATCTAGTGTACTGATTTATTACAGGATATTTAATATATGAATTAATATCAAAGACTTAGAAATGCACTCTCTCTGTCTACATTATGACAACTAGCATAAACAAACAAAAATATTGTAACAGTAAAATTCCTTTTATAAAACGGATAGTTCCGGTCCTTGATTCTGATTGGCTGAGCCGCATTCAAAGCTGTTCTAAATTACTCTACAAACATACACCTTTGTTTACGTTTGTCTGTTGCTTGGAAACCACTTTGTTGCAACCACAACTGATTCTGAGGAACTACATTGTTTGGTGGAAGAATACTGTTTTTATTAATATCATTACACTTTATTTGCTCTGTTTTATTCTGTGAAACCTTACTACGTATATGGAATAACCGTTTTATTATATAACGGTTTATATATAAATAATATAAATTAATAACTCCGCTTCGCGTCGTGCCTAACAATGCCCCTTAGCTGTTATAAATTCACTGTAAACCACGGCTTCTTGGGGCTTATTGCTTTAATAGTAATTCCAATAATTCCAAATTGCAATAATGTTTCTCTATTAAAACAACAGCGGTTGAGTAAGTGCATTTATTCAGCAAACACAATCGCAAACGAACATCTCACATGGAGATCGCTAAACTCCAGCTTACGTGTTTCAGATCGTCGTCGGCGCGTCCGTAATGAAGAACGAGATTGCAAAAAAAATAAGCAAAACACCGGGAAGAAAATGCATCCTTTTAACAGAGAAGCTCTGATTTGCGGATTTGAACTCTTGATATTTGGCAACCGCACACATGAACGCTCGTGTAGTAGAGGTGTGTACAGCAGGCCGCAATAATATTCTGTCTCATGTTTTTGGTATAGTTTTTATTTTTTAGAATACATTTTAGTCTCGTCAACAATATTGCATGTTGGTATAGTCACAGCTATCGTTTATTGACCTTATTGCAGTCTGGTCTTAGTCATGGGCAAAATTAACACTAGAGCGTGCATATTCTTATTAGCTCTTAAATACTGTAACATTTCCTGAGTGTTGATTTTTGGTTTTGTCCGTGCTTTTTCAGTCTCTCTCGAATCCCAGGAGGCCGCTGTACTTTACCTGCCTTGCGTCATCACGGTGGATAAGATTGTGAACCAAATCGAGGTGGCTGGTTTCAAAGCCATTGTTAAATCAAAACCTCGGCAGTTAAAGCTTTCAGCTAGTGAAGTCGAGCGCCTGCTCAGCGCTCACAAACAGGAGGAGAAGGTTTCAGAGCCGTGCACAGACTCCAGCATCACTACAGTGTTTCAGGTGACGGGAATGCACTGCAAGTCTTGCGTGGTCAACATTCAGGACAATATATCCAAGCTGCCTGGAGTGAGTTCGGTCGTCGTGTCCTTGGAGAACAGACAAGCTACGATTCAGCACAACCCAAAACAAGCCTCAGTGGTGGAGCTACAGAAAGCCATCGAAGCCCTTCCTCCAGGGGATTTTAAAGCTATCCTCCCAGCTTCCCCAGAGCCAGGCTTCCTCCAGCCGCTGGTATCAGTCGCGGAGATCCACATCGAGGGCATGACCTGTGGCTCCTGTGTTCAGTCCATCGAGGGCATGATCTCCCAGAAGAAAGGAGTGAGATCGGCCCTAGTGTCACTGGCCAGTCATCAGGGAACCTTTGAGTATGACCCTTTAGTGACGACCACCGAGGAGCTGAGGGCCGCCGTAGAGGACATGGGCTTTGATGCTTTTCTCCCTGGTAAGTGCTTCTTCTTATGTCTTTCCTTCTGTTAGTCTTCACTAGGCTGGTTAGCTGCACTACATTAGGCGCATTTCCATTACCCTTCAAATCGCGCAAATTGAAATTGCGAACTTTTATATAATAACAGTCTACTGGTGTTTTAACCTTCAGTCATTTTGAATTTGAATTAGCTTGACTTCTGAGATTGTTCAGATTACTTCTGAACATATGTGACCCTGGAGCACAAAAGCAGTCTTAAGTCGCTGGGGTATATTTGTAGCAATAGCCAACAAGAAATTGTATGGGTCAAAATTATAGATTTTTCTTTTATGCCAAAAATCATTAGGATATTAAGTACAGATCATGTTCCATGAAGATATATTGTAAATGTCCTACTGTGAATATATCAAAACTTAATTTTTGATTAGTAATATGCATTGCTAAGAACTTCATTTCGACAACTTTAAAGATGATTTTCTCAGTATTTTGATTTTTTTTGCTCCCTCAGATTCCAGATTTTCAAATAGTTGTATCTCGGCCAAATATTGTCACTCAGAGGCATCGTGCCCATTTTGTTTTGAGCCTCCAAAAATGTGTCTGTCTTTGGTAATGTAGTATGATTATTGCAAGTAAAAAAAAAAAAGCTGATAAAAGTGTTAAGTCACCCAAAAATGAAAATTCTGTCAAACCTGCAAGATTTTCATTCATCTTTGAAACACACTTGAAGATATTTTAATGAAATCTGAGAGATTCCTGTCCCTCCATTGAAAGTCTATTCCACCAAAATGTTGACGCTTCAAAATATTCATAAAAAAGATATTGTAAAAGTCATCCATATCAGATTGGCTTGATGTATGAGAACCAGTGTGGTTTGTTTTTGCGTTTGAGCTTCCATTTACAATGTTTAATACCATATCTGACTGGTTCCAAAAACAAGGAACTTGGCCTGGTCATATTTCATCACTCCATAAAAAGAACGAAAACAATAAATTATGTTTTGCATCAAGACAATGAAGTCTAGTTTTGGGTGATTGAGATTTTCTGGCACTGTGACACTATTGTCACGACAAAAGCACATTTCCGTCCCAATTCTCAATAGTGTCGTCATGTGTCCGGATGATTCATGTATTTATAGAATACAGAAATGCAAGTCATCATGACTCAATGTTATATAAAAAACATCTCCATAAAAACAGTTAAGCGATACCATGATGTTTAAATTCAATTAATTCTAAATATTCCATTTTTTTTTTTAGCTTTGCAGTAATGAGAATTGGTAAGAATGCCACAGTCGTAATAGTTCTAATAGGCCTTTTGGTGATAAATATAAACTTTTTAGTTTATTTGTGGGTAAAATATGAGCCAGATATGTTCTTGACAGGTTTTGTGAGATTCACCTAACAACCACATCCGTCTCGTTCTGTTAACATTTGATATAATCTTACTTTAGAATAGCACAGTTTATTTTAATTTAACTAAAAGGAGGGAACAAATTAATAAGTTATAATATCATGTCATTGCTTTGGAGTGCAGATTATGCAATTTCAAAAAGCACAGCAGCAATGTCCTACATTGTCACCAGTATCAGGTCTCCTTTAACTCCTTTAACTTTGTCCTGTCATGTTTACAGAGACAAATTCATTGGTGCCTTCAGTGGTCAAAAGCCCATTGCCGTCTGTCCGGAGCTTGTCGTTATCTCCGGTCTGGTCAGCCGTGAAAGAGAATGAAGCGGAGAGTGACGCTGAGCCTGCAACAAACACGATTTCCAAATGTTTTATCCAGATTGGTGGAATGACCTGTGCCTCCTGCGTGGCTAACATTGAGAGGAACCTGAAGAACGAGCATGGTAATCCCCGGAGCTGGGTCTGATTACAGATTACTTGATGAAAACTGTAGTTAGTAACGTAATCTATGTTACTCATTTTAGGTAATGTAATCTGACTACTTTTTTTTTTAAATCAAGCTTGTTTTAAACTTACCGTTTAAGTGTAACGTATTGATATAAAAAAGCACAAAGAAAGAAAAAATATAAAAAAAATGTTATTTCAACATCATAAAATTAATTTTTACAATTAATTGAATTTCTAATCGTGATTACAATTACGGATGCCACAATTACGTAATCGTTCAAAGCGGTAATTAATCGTTTAAAGTCCATGTATGTTATTCTGCGTGCTTAGGATGTGTTTTTTTTCTTTCTACAGGTCGTTATCGTAAGAGTTTTTTCATTGTTTTAATTTTAGTTTTAATATAACATTATAATACCATGCATTAGGGCTGGGTATCGAGTTCGATACTTTTTAGGCACCGACCGAATTGCCTCGATACCATCGAGTATCGAAAAACGTCTCGTCGTTCAGTACCAAATTTCGATACCTAAGGGGTTAATCTCGTCAGCGTCAGTGAGCCAATAAGCCTGCAGCACTTGCCGGTGTGTTCGACTAGAAGCGCGGCGCAGATCGATCATCCGCGAGAGCGATTCGAAAGCGCACGGAGCAGTCTGCTCTCTTTAGCTCTCGTGGTACTGTATGTTTTCCACCTTTTTATGTATGGAAATCACGTACATAAACGTTTTCTCCCAGTCTCTCTCACAGACGCACACACAGTGCAGACACGCGGAGACGCGAAAAGAAACTTCTTGTCAGCGCTGCGCCGCGAATTTATCAGTAAAATAGTTTCATTCTGACATTTCTCAGTAGCGAGGTTCATGAAGGAGTTTAACTTAAAGATTCACTATTAGTAGACGCTGCTGCTGAACGCTGCTGAGAGACGCACAGACGCAGGTATTCACACCAGGAACCAGTATCGAAGTCAAGGTATCGGTATCGGTATTGATATCGAAAAAGTTTGAATGATACCCAGCCCTACAATGCATATTTTAATTTTTTTTTTATTATTTAAAGAAGAAACCAAACCAATGTATTTATGACATTTGAGGTCTTAGTACTATAGAAAAGCAATAAAAGTTTTTCAGTTCGAGTGTTTGAATTGTGATAATCGTAATTAATAATCGCAATTACAATTTCAAGGGAATAATCGACACTTATGATTTTTGTCATAATCCTGCAGCCCTACCTTAAACATTACATTACTCCAGAGTTTCCCAAACTGGGCTTAATGTAAGAACTGCAGTGGGTTTGATTGAGTTTATAAAAAGCTAATAATTAAGTAAATCATAAAATGTAAAATAATAAAGCAATAAGCCCCAAGAAGCCGTGAATTTATAACAGCTAAGGGGCGTTGTTAGGTACGACGCGAAGTGGAGTAAACCCCCTTAGCTGTTATAAATTCACTGTAAACCACGGCTTCACGGGGATTATTGCTTTTATAAAACGGTTATTCCATATACATAGTAAAGTTTCACAGAATAAAACAGAGCAAATAAAGTGTAATGATATTAATAAAAACCGTTCCAACAAAGTGGTTGCAAAGCAACACACAAACGTAAACAAAGGTGTGTGTTTGTAGAGTAATTTACAACAGCTTCGAACGTGGCTCAGCCAATCAGAATCAAGGACCGGAACTCTCCATTCTATAAAAGGAATTTAAACACTTGAACACTAAAAATAAATATTTTATTCGTTTAGCTGCATGTCAGTGTGACCATTGACCATCATTGTGAATTTTAGAAAGGAATATTAAAAGAGAAAAAAAGAATTGGGGAGAGTCAATGAATTATAAATAATTAAATTTCTGTTATGGGAATAATATGTAATAATGTAATCCATTAAAATGTAGCTGTAATCTGATTATGAGCATTATAAGATGTAATATACTCTAATTACAAGTACTTCATTTTTGGAATCTGATTATTTAATCCAGATTACATGTAATCAGTTTCTGAATTGGACATTCAAGACTCACAAATTCATATTTATTGAAAGGAGAAGAGAAACCAGTCTGAGACTTGTGTAAGAATTTTTTGAGTGTAAAAATATTTTAATAGAATGTCCAATTTTAAATGATATTAGACAATGATATTATTCAGAAAATTTACTAAGACATTTTTAAAAAAGTCTCTCCTGGAAGAATTTTTGAATTTTTATCTCTGATTAAACTGAAAGATTGTATTTGATTTTTATCGGTACTATTGTTGTTTCTTGTGTGTTTACATGTATATAATGAATTTCTTAAGAAAATTATATTATTGTAAATGATGTATTGAAATGGTATTGTTAATGTTGCCATGAATATAGCCATTTTTGCGGATATGACATTGAAACAAACGAACGAACGAATAAATAAACAAACCAACAAATAAAATAATAAACAAATAAATAAAATAATAAACAAACAAACAAATAAATAAATGTATTTATTTATTAAAAAAAAAACTGTTTCTACCCAGCACTGGTAATCCCTGATCTTTACAAACAAAATAACAAAAAATAAAATTATTATTTTATAACAAAATAAAATAATGCTAGACTATAATTGCACTGTATTAAATCATAGTTATGGTGTCAAAAATTGATTAATCAGTAGATCTGTTACAAAACTCTATTAATAGGTAGAACGCTTAAAACAAATATGTAAAGATTGTGTTAAAATCTAAGAACGGCTGTATTTAGTGTGGCATCGTGTCTTTTTTCCTCAGGTGTACACTCTGTTTTGGTTGCACTGATGGCCGGTAAAGCCGAGGTTCGATACAGCCCGTCGATCATCGATCCTCAGAGAATAGCGGAGTTTATCCGAGAGCTCGGCTTCACGGCTGCGGTCATGGAGGATTGTGACGGCTCCGATGGGACCCTGGAGCTTGTGGTTAGCTATTGCTGATTTTTGACCCATTTTCTAATCAGCACAAGTTTGAGGATGACGTGTCTGTTTTTCATAGGTCAGAGGGATGACATGTGCCTCCTGTGTTCACAAAATTGAGTCTAACCTGATGAAGCAGAAGGGCATCCTCTATGCTTCAGTTGCCTTGGCAACTAATAAAGCCCACATCAGATATGACCCAGAAGTGACCGGCCCGAGAGATGTGATCAGATGGATAGAGGTGAATTCACTTTCATGTTCACACACATATATGTGACCCTAGACCACAAACCAGTCATAAGGGTCAATTTTTTGAAATTGAGATTTATACATCATCTGAAAACTGAATAAATAAGCGTTCCACTGATGTGTGGTTTGTTAGGATAGGACATTATTTGGTCGAGATACAACTATTCGAAAATCTGGAATCTGAGGGTGCAAAAAAATCAAAATATTGAGAAAATCATCTTTAAAGTTGTCCAAATTAAGTTCTTAGCAATGCATATTACTAATCAAAAATTAAGTTTTGATATATTTACGGTAAGAAACTGAATAAATAAGCTTTCCACTGATGTGTGGTTTGTTAGGATATTATTTGGTCGAGATACAACTATTCGAAAATCTGGAATCTGAGGGTGCAAAAAAATCAAAATATTGAGAAAATCATCTTTAAAGTTGTCCAAATTAAGTTCTTAGCAATGCATATTACTAATCAAAAATTAAGTTTTGATATATTTACGGTAAGAAATTTAACAAATATCTACATGGAACATGATCTTTACTTAATATCCTAATGATTTTTGGCATAAAAGAAAAATCGATTATTTTGACCCATACAATGTATTTTTGGCTATTGCTACAAATATACCCCAGCGACTTAAGACTGCTTTTGTGCTCCAGGCTCACATATATCTTAATCTGCTTACATAGAATTTGAAATATTTCAGCTATCTGCTAGCCATGAAGTGTGATAAGCAGTGATTGTTTTTGCGTGAGGGGCACCGTTTTCAGTCGACATTCTGAATCAGTCACTTATTGAGTTGTGTGTCAGTTCATTATGTTCTGGAACAAAGCTATAAATAATATAATGAAAAAGAACTATGAAGACTGTTCTGTAGCGTGTGTTCTGACGTGTACTTCCCTTTTTCTGATGGACAGAACTTGGGATTTACAGCCTCTCTAGTGAAGAAAGATCGTCCTGGGAGTCACTTGGATCACAGCCGTGAGATCCGACAGTAAGTACATGAGCGAATAAGAGCAATGCGTTTCTGGAATGAGTTTTTAAAACATTATTACCTAAATAATCATGGAATTTTAACAAACGTCTTTGTGCAAATTATGTTTCCAGAGGAATTAAAGGGATAGTTCACCCAGAAATGAAAATTCGGCCATTAATTACTCACCCTCATGATGAAATCTGAGAGCTTTCTGACCCTGCATAGACAGCAACGCAACTACCACAGTCAAGGCACAGAAAGCTAGTAAGGACATCGTATAAATAGTCCATGTGACATCAGTGGTCCAACCGTAATTTTATGAAGCTACAAGAATACTTCTTGTCCGCAAAGAAAAATGAAAAAACATCAAATTAAGGTTGAACCACTGATGTCTCATGGACTATTTTAACGATGTCCTTACTATCTTTCTGTGTACGTACATTAAGTAGTAATGTAGTAAGACAGTGACATTTAAAGGCCAAATTCAGTACACCTTATTGATGATGCATACTTTGTACAGACAAGCAGATGAACCCAGAATATATAAGTTTAATATGAAATGTTTTCCCATAGAAAACCATTATAAAGAAGACGCTTAACCATTTAGCGCATTGCATTCATTCCGGGCTCATCTGCTTGCCTGCATAAAGCATGCATCGTCAATAAGGAGTGTACTAGGGTTGTGACGGTGAAGAAATTTTCCCACCGGTTAATCAACGTGTGACAATACCGGTATCACCGCGGGGGCGTTCCCTCTTTTCCTCACTTTCCTTCGCTTTCCTTCGCTTTCCTTCGCTTTTAAATAGCTTGTAAAACCGGCGTGCGCATTTTACTTTCACTTTCAGATAGACCTAGTGTGTACTGAATTGGATCTTTTGATATCACTGTTTTAAAGGCACTTTAAGTGTTTTCACATTAAGCGTTTTAGAATGTCCCGCTGTTTTTAGTGATTGAAATATTGAGACAGGTGCTTTATATGGATTGCTAATAATGGCCAATCCTTGCATTTTGTTCACATGTCTTTGTTTTATTCTTTTGAGAGGTGATCTAAATATTTTTCGATTGGAACAGATAGAGAATTGACGGGCCTGTGCTGCAGTTCTATGGATTTTGGCCACCAGGTCTTCGAGCCAGTCACGTGACTGAAAACTATGAATTCACACACAACACGCATGCAAGGTCTCGAGATGCGATTTTTAAAAGTTGAGCAATGCTGTGTCTCGTGCAAGGTGCTGCGGAAGACACGAGACACGCTCATAGAAAAACAATGGAAAAGTAGCTCAAAAATCTTCAAATGCAGTCTAGTTGCTCACAAGGTTGTCGGTCAGAGCTAATGTTGGCATCCTGTTTCCTCCCAGGTGGAAAAGATCGTTCCTCATCAGCTTGTTTTTCTGCGTGCCTGTTATGGGCATGATGATCTACATGATAATCGTGGATCACCAGATCGACACGTCCCACCACCACAACGCCACGGCCGAGGACAGAGAGAAGTACCACTCCACCATGTTCCTGGAGAAACAGCTGCTGCCAGGCCTCTCCATCATGAACCTGATCTCGTTTCTCTTCTGTGTCCCCGTTCAGGTGGGTTACCTGCCAGCTTGTGGCTTATTAATGCACTTTCTATGTTTAAATTCCTTTTATAAAACGGAGAGTTCCGGTGCTTGATTCTGATTGGCTGAGCCACGTTCGAAGCTGTTGTAAATTGCTCTACAAACATACACCTTTGTTTACATTTGTCTTTTGCTTGGCAACCACTTTGTTGCAACCAGAGCCGTTGCAACACACTTTGATCTCGCCGTCACGTGGTTCATGGAGCTCTCAAAAGTTCCAAACAACTCCGCACTGTCAATATGTTTGAATGGGTTTAAGTAGGATAGACAGCAGTTTCACTATATTTGCAGCAATTTCTAGTGATTATTAACACATCATGTGCATTGATTATGTATTGATAACTACGCTGACTACGTTTAACAATCACATTTTATTCTGGGGAGTGATGAAGAGACAGCATTAATATCTTTTCCTAATATGCTTATTATTTATATTACAATTAGCGTAGTATTTAGGGTTAAAATAGAGAAAATGTTTTTAAATTCCAGTGCAAAGAGGCAAATTAGAGACGTTTGGTGGCCAGAAAAATAATATTCCTATGTATATAATGCCATGGTTTAACCACTAGATGCCCATATGGCTGTTTAATAAATATAGCCTACATATATTTAGCTCTACTTTAGTTGTTGTAAAGAGTTTTACCGGTCATAATAGCTTATTTATTTATTTATTTATTATGTTTTGCATTGTATATTTAGACATTATCAAACACTCAATGTTTATAAGTTTAGCTTTTTTTTTGGAATTTGGATATTTTTTGGAATATGGAATTTAACCCAATAAAAAAATTTAAATAACGTTTAAAAAAAGCACAAGGCAACCAACTGCATTCAGCGAAACTCTTTCTTGTATTCCTTTAATAGGCAGTCTTCACTGAAACTCATTCAACATCCTACAGGGAGAGAAAAATTGCAGAAAGACTAAAAACTTAAAAATATGGCAACTAGCATCTGGTTATGATCGCTATTAAGGTGTTTCTCACGTTATCTAACTGCAAATATAGCATAACTGCCTATTATCTAAAACTAAACATTAACTATAACGTGTTTCATAAAATACAACTACTGGCCAGATTTCCGAGAGGGTAAGCTAATGCGTTAAAATGTCAAAAACTGCTGTAATTTCCTCAACTTTCTGGCGAGTGTGCTTGAGAAGCACTGAAATGAATGGGCTTCAATACTGGAACTATTGGCTGCTCCATGACACGCTTTACTTCCGCATTCCTCAGTTCCTATGGAAGCCTGTGGGAGTGTTGCAACTCTGTTTCTCAAAGGCTCTGGTTGCAACTACAACTAATTCTGAGGAACTACATTGTTTGGTGGAAGAATACTGTTTTTATTTACATCATTACACTTTATTTGCTCGGTTTTATTTTGTGAAACTTTACTACGTATATGGAATAACCGTTTTATAAAAGCAATAATCCCCGTGAAGCCGTGGTTTACAGTGAATTTATAACAGCTAAGGGGGTTTTAGGCACGACGCTTACGCCCCTTAGCTGTTATAAATTCACTGTAAACCACGGCTTCTTGGGGCTCATTGCTTTAGTTTACTGTAAACATGCCAAAACTTTGATAAATGCTTTATGAAAGATCTCTTTGTATTTAGTCACCATACTGGTTTTGTCTGTCTTAAATAGTTTATCGGTGGGCGGTATTTCTACGGTCAAGCCTATAAAGCTGTCAAGCACAGGACGGCCAATATGGATGTGCTGATTGTTCTGGCGACAACGATTGCATTCACATACTCCGTGGTGATTCTGCTGGTTGCCATGGTGGAGGGAGCGAAAGTGAACCCCATCACCTTTTTCGATACTCCACCCATGCTGTTTGTCTTCATCTCGCTGGGCAGGTGGCTGGAGCAGATAGCAAAGGTGATCAAGCATTTCCAGTTGCACAAGCTATTCGCCTGCATGCTTGTGATTATATCTCTTAATGTGTTGCATTGTCTTCAATCGCAGAGCAAGACCTCAGAAGCTCTGTCCAAGCTGATGTCTTTACAGGCAACAGAGGCCACTGTTGTTACACTGAATGATGACATGTCCGTGTTAAGGTTTGTGCATCTCTGTGCTGTTTAGTTTGGGTTTCCTATTGAACAAAGAGCACAGCTGCACATATGACCTTGTGTTTCTCTCTCTATCTCTGTCTCTCAGCGAGGAGCAGGTGGATGTGGAGCTGGTTCAGAGAGGAGATGTTGTGAAGGTTGTGCCCGGAGGGAAGTTTCCAGTAGATGGCCGAGTGATTGAAGGACACTCGATGGCAGATGAGTCTCTCATTACAGGTTCGAGAGGGCACTTTCTCTTTACTAACATGAGTGCAATCAAACGAGGCAGGATAATTGATGTGTGTTCCATATACTAGGGATGCACAATGAATTATATGTTAACCATGATCACGATTTCTGCTTCTCTCGAGTATAATCATCTGTGTGCCCGCTGGTTATTCATCCTGAAAACGTTTCATTTTAATTTGCCACTTGCGTGATCTTGCATTAGTAACAAACCTCCACAAGCATTCATGGTTGCGGTTGCCAGATGTCAAGAGTTTAAATCCCCCAATAAGTGTTTTTTTTTTTTCTTGAATCGATATAGTTTCTGCCCATTAGTATACTTAATCTTCCCAACCTGGCAACCATGAGCACACACTGTACATTACAGAAAAGGGGGTCACTGGAGTCAAAAAGGTTGGGGGTGTTCGATGTTTGTCGTCTGCGAACATATCATAATTGTTGTTTTAATGATATGCGAGCTGACATTATGGAGTTTGTCACTCACTTTGCAAAAACAAACAAAAACACGTCTTGAGAGTCCAAAAGCGTTGACTGTGTGATGAAGCCTAATAGAATGCTGTTAAAATGACCCTATAATTCAAGTTATGAAAGCAAAAAAATATCGCTGTATGAGTTTCTGTTTTTATATTTATAGAGTTAAATAATATCACAAGCAACAGCTGTTTTCCTAAATATTAGCGTGCGAGCGCGATCGCAAATGTGATATTAATTATATACAAAAGTTCAACAAACAAGAAGTTAATATTGAGTGAGTTACATTTTAGACACAATATTGTCTTTTTTTTTCTGTTTCGCCAATGAAAATAGGTTCAGTTAAAGCCGGAGCGGAACATTTGTGCATCTCAGAGAAACTCTGCTGTGTTTCGTTCCTGAATTAATCTGTTTTTGAACGAATCATGATTCAGTGATCCATTCATAAAGACAGCCACTTGCTGCTTCGTTTCTAAATAAATCAGCCGTTTTGAATGAATAGTTTGAATGAATGATAAATTAATCACTCAATAACACTAATCATGATTCAGTGATCCATTCATAAAGACAGCCACTTGCTTCGTTTCTAAATAAATCAGCCGTTTTGAATGAATAGTTTGAATGAATGATAAATTAATCACTCAATAACACGGGGATTTGCTGCCACATACTCATATTTATTTATCCATGACAGGCCTAAACCAGCCAAAGTACCAGCACAAAAACACACTCTATATCATATAATTATCGTTTTCTAAAAAAAAAATCCCAGTAAATATCAGTGTTAATTTTGACAGCAAATTTTGATTTAGTTTTAGTCATAGTCTCTTGACTAAAATGCCATTTATTTGTAGTCATATTTTAGTCACCTGAATTGTTTTTAGTTTTAGTCTAGTTTTAGTCGACTAAATATCATAAGATTTCAGTCGACTAAATCTACAGTAAATTTAGTCGGCTAAAATCGAATGGGTTTAGTTACAGTGTAATGCAATGTACTGATACACATTCTCCCTGCTGTTTACGTTCACTTAAGACGTAATCAACTGTTTAATACTCATCACAACGGACAATTTGACATCATTTTGTGTGTAATTCTCCGTTTATGCGACGCAAAAGAGTACTCGCGCGCTGTGAGGTGCGCTTTCTGTGTGTGTGTGCTTCAGTGTCTGCGCTCAGAAAACCGGACCGAATTTAGTTATATTGAGATATAATTTTTTTGTCAGTAGCCCTGTCTAATGATCAGAATGTCATTTAATCAGACATGGGATGTGCTCTTATGACTTGGGCCTGGAACATCCAAACAATGTCAAACAACTGCAAAGCAATGACAGAGCGACCACACCTCTCCTCAAAATCCTCTAGAAATTGCCTTTCAGTATAATGTTTCTTCCCTTAATTTTCCCATTTGTGCAGTGACTGGTGTGTTGTGTCCTGTGCTGTAGGTGAAGCCATGCCCGTCACTAAGAAGCCGGGGAGCACCGTGATCGCGGGCTCCATCAATCAGAACGGCTCTCTGCTGATCAAAGCCACTCACGTGGGCACAGACACCACCCTCTCTCAGATCGTCAAACTGGTGGAGGAGGCGCAGACTTCAAAGGTGCATCTGTCAGCTCAGCATCTGCGATCATAGCATCTCTTTTGGAAATATCCGCTTCTGATTCTCCAGATTAGCCCAGTTGAACACTTGCTTATTTATTTATTTTTATAAAACGGATAGTTCCGGTGCTTGATTCTGATTGGCTGAGTATCGAAGCTGTTGTAAATTACTCTACAAACATACACCTTTGTTTACGTTTGTGTGTTGCTTTGCAACCACTTTGTTGGAACCTCAACAGATTCTGAGGAGCTACATTGTTTGGTGGAAGAATACTGTTTTTATTTATATCATTACAAAACCCTCTGTTAAACTTTCCGATCTCAGGCTCCCATCCAGCAGTTTGCAGATAAGATCAGCGGCTACTTTGTCCCGTTCATTGTTGGGGTGTCCTTCCTGACTCTCGTGGCCTGGATTCTGATCGGCTTTGTGAACTTTCCGCTTGTGGAGAAGTATTTCCCTGTGAGTGAAGCCGTCTCTGTAGATGCATGCTCGTCATTTTGGAAGCATTTTTGTTTTTCTCTGTAATTCACTTATTATTCACAAGGTTAGGTCAAGGTTTCTTTCTGAACATTAGAGTGTGTTTGCACTGTACACTGAACTCTTTTATTTCAGAAGAGCAAGAAAAATCCTGTTTTCCATGATATGTCCCCTTGAAAATATTCATACTTGAGGGTTTTAAAGGGATAGTTCTCCCAGAAATGAAATGTGCTGTTAATTCACTCATTCTCAGGTCATACAAGATGTAAGTGACTTCAGTAGAACAGTATGAAACCGTACTACTTGGTGATTTTATCCTTGGTGTTTTTGAGAATAAAAAAGCATATCAAGGAACACAATCATTCTTTTGAACCGGTTCTTTTTGATGAACTAGTTGAACCGGTTCATCAAAATCGGACTGAAGCGTCTGAAACAGCTCGTGGCTCGAGCAGCACAGATCTACAAGTTACTCAATCAAAGCTCACTAACAGACGCCTGACAGTCACTGCGACTGGAAATGAGCAGAAATAGCGGCGTATCTGATCCTGTGATGAATGAATCATTCAGCGCTTCAGTTCCTCCAACAGTCACTGAACTGAGGAAACCGTTCGACTTGGACCGAAGACCGACGAGCAGCTGATATTCACATGCATGAACCGAACACACCAATGAAGGGCCAAATGAACATTTTTATGGTTTCTCATTGTTTATGTAAAAAGGTGAGCTGATGAAGACTAGTTTATTCACTTTATATGCTTTAGACACGTAAAACATCCACATTTCACGTCATTATTGGGTGCTTTAATAATGTAATTGCATATACATTACATCATTACATGATTACATTAATAAACTAGTGAATTGAACCAGTTTGCGGAAAATAATCAGATTCCCGTTTGTCTGAGGCTCTGGATTACAGGTAATAATGTTGTAAATAATGTTCAGTTTCTTGCACAGACTGATCGTTTCGTTTCATAAGACCTCAATATATCGCCAGGAGCCACGGGTATTAATTTGAACTTGTCTGTATGGTTTTTTTGACCCTCAAAAACCGGCAGCGACAGCCCGTCTATAAACTAGTGAATTGAACCAGTTTGCGGAAAATAATCAGATTCCCGTTTGTCTGAGGCTCTGGATTACAGGTAATAATGTTGTAAATAATGTTCAGTTTCTTGCACAGACCGATCGTTTCGTTTCATAAGACCTCAGTATATCGCCAGGAGCCACTAATTTTGTGTTCATTGATATGCTTTTTTTATTCTCAAAAACTTGCATTTTATGAATCACCAAGGACCACGGTTTCAGATAAAAACCTTCTTCATTGTTCTGCTGAAGAAAAAAGTCACCTACATCTTGGATGGTCTTAGGGTGAATAAGTTAACAGCACATTTTCATTTTTGGATGAACTATCCCTTTAATGCTAGATTAGGTTTATGCTCTTTAAACACAATGAAATATTGAACGTCTCTCTCTGCAGGGTTATGATAAGAGCATCTCTGAGGCAGAGGCCGTCATCCGCTTCGCCTTCCAGGCCTCCATCACGGTCCTCTGCATCGCCTGCCCCTGCTCTCTGGGTCTGGCCACCCCGACTGCGGTTATGGTGGGGACAGGGGTCGGAGCCCAGAACGGGATCCTCATCAAGGGAGGAGAGCCATTAGAGATGGCACACAAGGTGGGCCGCTGATTTTAATGCTGCCGCCGTGTTGTTGTGTGGAGGCAGACCATTTTATAAATAGGGTTGGTTACTGAAACCCAGTGCCAATATGGCACCGGTACCTATGTAACCGGTATGTACTACCGAATCAGAACGCAGATTTCGGTGCCACCAATGCTTGAGCGATCGATTGAAATATTTGTTCTCTGGTTCTCCGAAACGGAC
>NW_015557076.1:574899-591557 GCF_001515605.1 Sinocyclocheilus anshuiensis
TCCACAACTGCTTCCTTTTGTGATCTGATGTGGCTTCTTGTCACAGAATGAGGCAGAAAATATGTTCTATACTGTAAAAAGCATATGGTAAAAAGACTGTTGATTAGCAATGGATTATAAATATACTTAATTATGATAAAAATACCAAAGATGGCTTGAATAACACAGATAAACTATACATTTTCGCAGTCAAGTGTTTATTGTCTTTGTTTTGTCATTCAAAACGCATTTATATCTTCTGTTTACTCAGTTACAGCAATAGCAATGCCTTTGTCCATATTAGGGATTTCCTGAGTCCTTTTCCTTCTGTGATACTCATGTGGAGTTTCTGCGCGGGGGCGCCCTCTGGCGTCCAGTATGAATGAAACAGACATTAAATGTGTTTATAGCACTCAATAATGGCCAATCCATCCTATTTTGGATAATTTATTTTTTTTAAGTATCAGTTCAGGCACCGTTTAGGCACCGGAACCGTTTTAAAAGTATCGATTTGGCACCGGTATCGGAAAAAACCCAAACGATACCCAACCCTATTTATATATCCGTTTATGCTTACAGATTCAGTCTGTGGTGTTTGATAAAACCGGCACCATCACGTACGGCGCTCCCAAAGTGGTCCAGGTGAAGATGCTGGCGGAGGGGAACCGAATGTCGCGCTCTAAGCTGCTGGCGATCGTCGGCACTGCTGAGAATAACAGTGAACATCCACTGGGTGCTGCCATCACCAAATATTGCAAACAGGTCAGTTGACTTCATGGTGTATTGTTTCTTTACTTACAAACTGTGGTGGGGTTTAAGCTAATTTAAAGGGATAGTTCACCCAAAAATGAATATTTTGTCATCATTTACTCGCCCTCAAGCCTGAATGGGCTTCTTCCAGCTGTTGAACACAAAAGAAGATATTTTGAAGAATATTGGTAACTAAACCATTGACGGTAGCCATTGACTTCCATAGTATTTTGTTTCATACTATGGAGGTCAATGGCTACCGTCAACTGTGTGATTACCAACATTCTTCAAAATATCTTCTTTTGTTTTCAACAGAACCAAAAAACTGTGAACCCCTGAACAAGGGGTGAACTGTCCCTTTAAGCTAAGTTACACATTAAATTCAAATATAATATGTAAATAAATTCCAAGGATTGTACTGCATCATTTAAGAAAGTAATTTTCATTATGTAATTAATACAATTTTAAAGCTATATATGTAATATAATTTTAATTTCCAAAACTTTTTCATTTCAAAAACTGCTGTCGAATGACATATTTTCTGGTAACACTTTACAATAAGGTTCCATTAGTTAATGTATTAACTAACATAAACAAACAATGAACAATACATTTGTTACAGTATTTATTCATCTTTGTTAATGTTAGTTAATGAAAATGCAGTCGTTCATGTTAATTCACAGTGCATTAACTAACGTTAACAAGCACAACTTTTGATTTTAATAATGCATTAATAAATGTTGAAATTAACATTAACAAAGATTAATAAATGCTGTAGAAGTATTGTTCATTCTTAGTTCATGTTAACTAATGAACCTTATTGTAAAGTGTGACCTATTTTCTTAAATAAACCCATTTACTGATCTTATTGTTTAAAAAATACAGTACATTTTAAGCCATAATTGTCATTACAAAAGTGTGTCTACTGTACGTGGAAGGCTAGCACAACTGTTTTCAACATTGATAATAATCAGAAATGTTTCTTGAGCAGCAAATCAGCATATTAGAATGATTTCTGAAGATCATGTGACACTGAAGACTGGAGTAATGATGCTGAAAATTCAGCGCTGCATCACAGAAATAAATTATATTTTAACAGATATTCACACAGAAAACAGCTATTTTAAATGCAAATAATATTTTGCAATATTGCAATTTTTACTGTATTTTTGCTTACCTCGCTGAGCATAAGAGACTTACTCAAACTTTTGAACAGCAGCGTGTGTAAATAAATACATAAATAATATATGTGTTGTGTCTAAACACTTGCTCTAAGTGCTGAATTTCTCAGTACAGCTTGCCTTTTGGGGTATTTTGTGACTGTTTTAAACATGCGTCTGTTTTTGGCATTTGGATTCACAATGTCTCTTCTGTGTTCAGGAGCTGGCTACAGAGTCTCTCGGCACCTGTACAGATTTCCAGGCCGTGCCGGGTTGTGGAATCAGGTGTCTGGTCAGTAACACAGAACACCTGCTGAAGAGAGACGACAGCGACAGTGAGGAGAACCAGTGCAATGCCGTCTTGATCCAGATCAGCGACACGAGCAGTGACCACCCGCTCATCATGGACCCGCAGCTGCTCAGTGAGTGTCACATGACCTGCAACACCACATTGGCTGCAAGCGCAAAATGCAATACAGTTCTGAAAGCTGTGAGAGTGCAATGCTTGGCTTTGCGGTTTCAGCTGTCGTCCAGACGTCCTCGTTCACGGTGCTGATAGGGAACAGAGAGTGGATGAGGAGGAACGCACTGCAGGTGCGAGCAGAGGTGGATGAAGCCATGACGGAGCACGAGAAGAGAGGACACACTGCAGTGCTGGTGGCTGTGGACAGTGAGTGAGACTCAGTTACTTCAAACACACTTTGATCACTAGGAATTTCCATGTGAGGAATTGTAAAAGCAATGTAAAAAAAATACAGTTCTGACAATGCTAGATTTTTTTTTATATATATATATATATATATGTGACCCTGCAGCACAAAAGCAGTCTTAAGTCGCTGGGGTATATTTGTAGCAATAGCCAACATATCAAAAAAAAGTGAATATATCAAAACTTAATTTTAGATTGGTAATATGCATTGCTAAGGACTTCATTTGGACAACAAAAGATGATTTTCTCATATTTTGATTTTTTTGCACTCTCAGATTCCAGATTTTCAAATATAATGGTGCATTTAATTCTAGGGCTACACCTGACTAAAGATTTTTCTAGTCAACTAGTAGTCGTTTATTTAAAGGGGTGATGAACTGGCTTTTTTATTATCTTATACGTTCGCGTGGTTTTTACATTCAAAAACATCAAAATCAATAAGTAATAGGCTATTTTCTACCCTGGTTTTGAGGCCGGCTGGAGAAACGCTTGGTTTTTATGGGCATTGAAGACTTGGAAGTAAACGCCCGCTGCTATGATTGGATAACAGTTTTGCATAATAAACTAACTTTCTGTGTGTCTGTTTGACCAGCTGCGTCCTTCATAGTCTTCTGTGACTTTAGACACGTACACATAATCAGGACATATCAAGCGATCTCTAACAAAGCAATAGTGACACATAGTACAAATATATTTTACTCACATAAGTGCGCTGCGCCATTCCTGTCGGATCCGATACAGAAACACAGCATTGCTTTTTAATCTCAGTCTCTCTGCAAATCCAGTGTCGACCTGTGTCTTGTTTACAAAGGAATCCGTGGTGAAATGAAGCGAACAAACGCTCAATGTTTTACTCACGTGAGCTGAAACTTCATTAAAATAAAGTTCAACCACGCACTCCTAATATTTGAATCCGAAGGAAGGTTCTGCAGCGACTGTGTTCTTCCACAACCAAGCACTGCACAATATTCTGCGATCTTCAACGGCATGTTTATTGCTTGGTTGCTCAATCCGGTTTAGCTCCACTTAAGTTATTTCCCTACTGTGTCATGCGTGAATCAGTGGGCGGGGCTACAGAATGTTCTTCTGTGGAGGCGGAGTTTAACCTATAGGCACATTCCAGGATCTGGCGTTCGCTGGGCCTGCTGTCAATAAAAGCTTTTATTTCAGTTACAAGGACGTTTTCAGTTCTGAAACTTACAGAGTATTATTTTAGTACGATGACCTCTTATATATAAAAAGCTCAAGTAAAAGTTGATTTCTCAATTCATGACCCCTTTAAGCCATTAGTTGACTAATCGACTAATTTAAGCCTATATTAAATCATAATGAGCCTATAGCTTATTCCACACTTAAGTACACTCATAAAGCACCAGCAAAAGTAATGACTATGAATATGTCAGAGTTTGTGTTGGCTGCAGAGATGAAGTTGACGATGCTGACTCCTCATCTCCACAGCACAGTGAGAGAAATGCACTTTTCATACAGATTACATAATGAAAGTAATATTGTTTTTGATTTGAATTGGTTCATTTAAAAAAGTAGACATTTCAAGCTTTCTATATATATATATATATATGTCTCATGTTTCTGAGGCAAGGAGTCTATACCCTGAGTTTTGATTCATTTTTGTGAACGGAGACTGAACGGCAGAAAGCGCATCCTGTTTTTTTCTTTATTTTACAAAAGCACAACGTTGTGTTGATATTCTGTGTGTGTACAAATAAAAGTAGACCATTAACAGTTTCGAATGATGTATTACTCTTATCTGTATGAGCAAAAATGACGGCGCATTTTAAGTTGTTTGTGTTATCAGGAATAAAATGCCAGCGATTGGATATGCACCTAGTAGCACACGTTTATCTAAGTTAACTTTAGAGTGAGCGGCTGTGTAAAGTTGCTTCAGTGTCAAACGATAAGCCATATTTGAGGTCGATGAATGATAAGCGAACATTTGAATTAGCTTCCTGATATCCTGTAATTACTTCAAGGACCAGCCGTTAACGCTCTGCCCGATTCTGCGACTAACCGACTAATAACATTTTGGTTGACCAAGCCTCTTTTCGTTGAATAATATTTAGTCAACTATTAGGGGGGCAGTCCTATTCAATTCCTCCTAGAAAATTTATATTTACGAGATGAGAAGTCATAATTGCAATGTCAGGTGGGTTCAAGTCACTTTGGTTGGAGCAAGATGACAAGTTTACCTTTTCTGCAGATAATTCAGAAATATTTTTAACTCTGGTTTTACAAATGATGAATAAATGTCCATTGGGCTGTTAAGGTGCTGAAAATTGTAATTGCACTAAAAAGTCATATTTTGTACATGCAACTTACAAAAAAAATTATAATTTCATTAATTTTAACAAAATTACCATCAATTTCAGATGCTGCATCTAATGTGTCTTTCATATTTTCCTGCTGACTCAGAAGTTTCCTGCTCATAATAACTTTTTTATTAATCACGATTATTGTAATTTCATTTTTATTTATTTTTTTTACATTTATTGCACTTTCACATAAGCACAAATTAACTGTAAGTCAATGCATGTTTGCTCACAGATTTAGTCACAGTAAAAAAATGCAAACAACTGCGTGAAAGAAAACAGACTGGCTGTATTATGCTTTTATTTGAGCATAATATCTCAATAGAGATCTAATTTACATGTTTGGTGGTGTTTTCAGATCATCATCGCCTTTTCCGTAATTTAGAGGGAGAAAATGTATTGATTTAAGAAAAAAGCCCTGATCGGGGGGATTTAAACTCTTGATATCTGGCAACCACAACCATGAAAGCACCTTTTCCGTCATGTAGAGAGAGCATGTATGCGTGGTTGCCAGGTTGGGCAGATTAAGTAAACCAATGGGCAGAAAATGTATTGATTTAAGAAAGAAGCCCTGATTGGGGGGGGGGTTAAACTCTTGATATCTGGCAACCGCAGACATGAAAGCTTAAGATAACGCATATGACAAATGAAAGTGAAATGTTTCAGGATAAATAGCCAGCGGGCAAATAACGCAGAACATTATGCTTTATAAATTGAAAGCGCAGAAATCGTGATCATAATTTAAAATACCGTTTATCGTGCAGTCCTAGTGGTGGCGTTCATGTGCATTAAACTCATAAATACGATCTTCTCGACATGAACGTCCCATAATTTCAGCTTTTAAGAGCGATAATCCGTCAACACTGGAAAAAAGTTTTTAAATGAAATGGAGTTAATTGATTGCAATTGCAGATTGAAAAATAACTACACACCTTGTCACGTAGTGCACAGTGTTTATTGCGTGGATGTGTGCTGTTTTGTTTTCAGATGAGCTTTGTGCAATGGTGGCCATAGCAGACACGGTGAAGCCTGAGGCTGAGCTGGCCGTCCACACTCTCACAGCAATGGGGCTGGAGGTCGTGCTGATGACGGGAGACAACAGCAAAACTGCTCGAGCTATCGCTGCCCAGGTACAGGAGCCTTTCATATCCCCTTTAGTATAATTGTCCTCATGCAGCAGTGGAGTTTAGCAGCTGAGGTCGTGCTTTTTTTTGTCCAGGTGGGCATCAGGAAGGTGTTTGCAGAAGTCTTGCCATCTCACAAGGTGGCGAAAGTGGAGCAGCTCCAGCTAGAGGGAAAACGTGTGGCCATGGTGGGCGACGGAGTGAACGACTCCCCGGCGCTGGCTATGGCAGATGTGGGGATTGCTATAGGCATGGGAACGGATGTAGCCATCGAGGCAGCCGACGTGGTGCTCATCAGGGTATGAAGACTGTAATGACTGTGTTGGATTTTCTTTTCCATAATGATAGTAAACATATTTTGCTTAGTGTTTTTGTGCTGGTACACTGTGCTGGTAATATGACACTAAAACTGCCAGTAGGTGGAAGCAAGTCCCTGTCTTAATTAGTGATTAATTGAATCATTCTCTCAAATGATTCGTTCAAAACGGCTTATTCATTTAGAAACGAAACACTGCAGAGTTTCTCTGAGATGCACAAATGTTTCGCTCCGGCTTTGTTTGAAACTATTTTCATTGTCAAATTCATTGTCAGACAATATTGAGTCTAAAATGTAACTCATTCAGTATTAACATCTTGTTTGTTGAACGGTTTAATAAAATTAATATCGTATTTGCAATCATGCCCTAATATTTATGAAAACGGCTGTTGCTTGTGTGATATTACTTAACTATATAAATATAAAAAACAAAAACCCAGACAGGGATATTTTTTGCTTTCATAACTTGAATTATAGAGTGATTTAACTGCATTCTAATAGGCTTCATCACGCAGTAAATGCTTTTGGACTCTCAAGACGTGTTTTTGTTTGTTTTTTGAGTACTCTATGTCAGCTCTCATATCGTTAAAAAAACAATTATGATATTACCATAAACGTAACAATTCCAAATTTGTTTCCATTTCTCCCCTATTTTGATTACTGTATTAATATTGTTTTTATTGTTTCTACGTATTATATTGTTTCTGTTGCCCCAAAAACAAAAGTTGTGTTTTTTAGTTGAACATAAGTTTCTTGAGATTGCACCTACTTTTTGATTCATTGCGTATTTTTATTTTTTTTTTTTACAGAATGATCTTCTTGATGTTGTTGGGAGTATCGACCTTTCGAAGAAGACCGTAAAACGAATCCGAATCAACTTTGTATTTGCACTGATCTACAATCTTGTGGGGATTCCCATTGCTGCAGGTGAGAGCAACTAAACCGAATAAAATAAAAATGATAAATTATTTTAGTATTGCTCACCAAGGCTTCGTTTGTTTTATAAAAATACAGTAAAAACAGTAATATTGTGAAATACTATTATAATTTAAAATAATGTTTTCTATGTGAATATCTGTTAAAATGTAATTTATTCCTGTGATGCAAAGCAGAATTTTCAGCATCATTACTCCAGTCTTCAGTGTCACATGATCTTCAGAAATCATTCTAATATGATGATCTGCTGCTCAAGAAACATTTCTGATTATCATCAATTAGGGCTGCACAATTAATCGAAATTGAATCGCAAAGGCGATTAAACGCGATTCGACAGAAGCTGCGATTGTCATGCGTATCTTTCAGTGAAGCACGGTTCTATGATCAGCAGTAAATCTCCATCCGAAGGCTGCAGCTGAATAAACAGAAGATTCAACCTCGGAGCAGCAGTTACTACACTGAGCCGTAGTTCACCGAGAAGATACGCAAACAGCTGTCATTATCGTGAACGATTTCGTCAATTTCATAATCCTACGATTGTATCATCTGCGATTATGAACGCGATTTTGCGTAGCTTGTCAGAGAACTACGGCTCTGTGTAGTAAATGCTGCTCCATCTGAAAGCAGGTGATGGAGATTACCGAGAAGATACGCAAACAGCTGTCATTATCGTGAACGATTTCGTCAATTTCATAATCCTACGATTGTATCATCTGCGATTATGAACGCGATTTTGCGTAGCTTGTCAGAGAACTACGGCTCTGTGTAGTAAATGCTGCTCCACCTGAAAGCAGGTGATTTACTACTAATCACAGAACCGGCTTTACTGACAAAATGTGCATGACAATCGCGATTAATCGCGTTCGATTAATCGTGCAGCCCTATCATCAATGTTGAAAGCTTTTCTGAACTCTTTAATGAATAGAAAGTTCAAAGGAACAGCATTAATTTGATTCTGAAAGTCTTCACTGTCAATTTTGTTCAAGTTAATGCATCCTTGCTGAATTCTTTTTTTTTACCATTCTTTTCCCAATAGAAAAATTAGGACACGTCTATGTAAACAATATTGTACAAGTAGCTACTTTTCATTGTAGGATAGTATAGTAGTGCATTTCACAACAAAAAACATGGGATTTGTCTCTCTAATGCTTTAACAAGTATTAAGACAACCATTCTGTAGGTTTGTATCATTGCTGGAGTGTGATTATTGGATGCTGCTGTGTGCAGGTGTGTTTATGCCGGTGGGTTTGGTGCTGCAGCCCTGGATGGGCTCTGCTGCGATGGCTGCCTCCTCCGTGTCTGTAGTGCTGTCCTCCCTTCTACTCAAATGGTAAACCTCTCAAATCTTCTCACAGTTCGGTTTAATAAACATTTTTGCATGCTTTAGTAACGGGATTTGTTATTGAAAGATGCTCGGATAATTTAACCCTCATTTCCTGTTTCTGCAGCTACACTAAACCCAGTGCTGAGAAACTGGAGAGACGACTGGGCGAGGTGAGAAGACATGGCAGCCTGTCTGAAGTCAGCGTTCACATCGGCATGGGAGAGCTGCGCCGGCCCTCGCCCAAACTCAGCCTGCTTGACCGCTTCGTCAACTACAGCTGAGCCTCCATCAACTTGCTGCGCTCCGACAAGCACTCGATGAACAGCATGGCCCTCAGCGAGCCCGACAAGCACTCTCTGCTGGTGGGAGACGCTCACTGCGAGGAGGAGATCGTCTGAGCGCCTCTCACTTTATCTCAGTGCCTGCAGACGAGGGGCATCTGTGTCAAAACACAAAATTCAGTCGCCTCATGAGAGGTTCGTCGCTGTGATGCTGCATGGATCAGCTTACGCAGCTTTGGTTGTATCACTAAAGGCTCTCCGTTTACATTACGAGTATTCTCGCTGGCCAATTTAAAGGGATAGTTCACCCAAAAATGACAACTCTGCCATTTAGTCACACAGTATGAGTTTCTTTCTTCTGTTGAGCACAAAAAAAGAAGATAGTTTGCAGAATGTTGGTAAAAAATAGTCAATAGGGACCAGAAACTGTTTGGCTGCCAACATTATTTAAGATGTCTTCTGTTGTGTTCAGCAGAAGAAAATGACTCATGCAGGTTTGGAACAACTTGAGGGACAGAATTTAAATTTTTGGGTGCACTGTCACTTTAAGAATGACAATCCAGGTAAGGAAAATCAACTACAAAAAAAAAAAAAAACATTCTAAAATCAGTTTTGTTTTTGTGAAAACAGCCATTTAAAAAAGATTGTGTTTTATGATAATGATTTAAGTGAATATTTATTACGTCTTTTATTTATAGTATATTTTTTGGGGACGTGAAGGAATGTGAGGATTCTTTTAAAAGTGAACAAATGAACTCTTATGTTTTTATATTCTTCGAGTGCTGAGATACAGTGCATTCCAAAGAAAGCAGCATTCAGGAATGATGACATTAACGCTAAACCGTCTCTTTAAGATGTTATATTCATATTCATTGCATATTAATTTTATCGTTCAGCAAACTGTTTGCAACACTTGAGCTGCCTTTGCTATATTTAAATGTGCATTAGCTCGTCAGCTTTGCTTTTAAATGTTGTTTTTTTGTTTTTTGTCTTCACTTTATTTCAAAACCCAGTGGTTTGTGTGAACTGAGATTTGTGCATTAATGCACTGAATAGATACATACATTTTCAACATGTCTAAGCATGACCTGAATCAGGTTACTGAAACCGATTACTAATACATTCAAAGCTTTTTAAATATTATTTTGAAAATTATTATCCAATATATATTTTTAAAAAATCATCCAGAAGAAGTTGTTACTGTATTATTTAAGGTCAATTAAGCGATACAGTCTTCAAACGAAACAAGTGCACTCGTTAGTAAGTAATGATTAGTTGCCAAATGTGTTCAAATTGGAATGACAATCCTGAAATTGTGATTTATGCATTTGATTGTTTTACTAAATGTGGTCTGGGACAATTCTTATTGTAGTCTAGCATCATATTCTTTCAATAAACGGCCAGTTTTCAATAAGCCAACATGCTTTCATGAAGTACTTTTTTCAGTGATTTATGTAAAAATGTGCACTTGCCTACAATGTTAAAAAAATAATCAGATTAGCATTCTGGGAATTTTGTATTTCTGAAAGTGCTGTCACATTAGCAGCATTTCAGTCAAATTTAGCATGCAAAAAAAGGTGTCCTGTCTGTTGTCAGTATAGTGTAGAGATGCATCTTTTCTTTATTCAAAGTTGTACATGGAAACTAATACTAAAGCAGTAAAACTGCATCCCTATATTCATCCTATGTGTCCTCTTAAGGTGTAAATTTATAACTTTTTTTTTTTGTTAACGTGGCAACACATCCCTTACGACAATCAACCATGGTTTTACTCAAAAAATAAATAAATAATAATAAAATAAACATGGTTACTATATAGTTAAACCATGATAACCACAAATGAACCATGGTTTTGCTACACTAACCATAGTTTAACCAGTTTAACCATGGTATTTGTAGTAAAACTGTGGTTATACAAAAAAACATGGTTACTACAATTTTACTATAGTAAAACCGTTCTTCTGTGGCTTTATAGGTAATATTTTGGTTTACACAATTTTGCAAAATCAAACTATTGTATCTTAATATAAACCACAATGTTAACTTATTATTGAATTGTAAATAAATGTCACATTTGCAACTAGTCAGTGTTCAAATAATGCTGGGAAATCACTTCATATAACAAGAGTGATTACTGATAGGCTGTCAAAAAGGCTTGTTAAAAATTAAACAAAAATGTCACGTTTTAAAGAAGAAAAAATCACCCACTGACTTTCAAAGCTGCTACATAGTAACGACTTTCTACTTCGAGGAGCTTGATAGAAATGTAGTGGAGTGAAAAGTACAATATTTGTCTTTCAAATGTAGTGAAGTCATAAGTTTCCATAAAAAATAATACTCAAGTAATGTACAGATACTCAAAAAGTGTACTTAAGTACAATACTCAAGTAAACGTACTCCGCTACTGTCCACCTCTGATTGTTTGTTACACTCATCACAACAGTGATGCTGTTTTTATAGTTATTTATACTAGTTTTTTTTATAGCTCATAGTTATTCAGTAATTATATATAATGACATATGTGACCCTGGAGCACAAAACCAGTCATAAGCGTCAATTTTTCAAAATTGAGATTTATACATCATCTGAAAGTTGAATAATAAGCTTTCCATTGATGTATGGTTTGTTAGGATAGGACAATATTTGGTCGAGATACAACTATTTGAAAATCTGGAATCTGAGGGTGCAAAAAAATCTAAATATTGAGAAAATCATCTTTAAAGTTGTCCAAATGAAGTTCTTAGCAATGCAAAGTGTACTTAAGTACAATACTCAAGTAAATGTACTCCGCTACTGTCCACCTCTGATTGTTTGTTACACATCACAACAGTGATGCTGTTTTTATAGTTATTTATACTAGTTTTTTTTATAGCTCATAGTTATTCAGTAATTATATATAATGACATATGTGACCCTGGAGCACAAAACCAGTCATAAGCGTCAATTTTTCAAAATTGAGATTTATACACCATCTCAAAGCTGAATAAATCAGCTTTCCATTGATGTATGGTTTGTTAGGATAGCACAATATTTGGCCGAGATACAAAAGTGTACTTAAGTACAATACTCAAGTAAATGTACTCCGCTACTGTCCACCTCTGATTGTTTGTTACACATCACAACAGTGATGCTGTTTTTATAGTTATTTATACTAGTTTTTTTTATAGCTCATAGTTATTCAGTAATTATATATAATGACATATGTGACCCTGGAGCACAAAACCAGTCATAAGCGTCAATTTTTCAAAATTGAGATTTATACATCATCTGAAAGTTGAATAATAAGCTTTCCATTGATGTATGGTTTGTTAGGATAGGACAATATTTGGTCGAGATACAACTATTTGAAAATCTGGAATCTGAGGGTGCAAAAAAATCTAAATATTGAGAAAATCATCTTTAAAGTTGTCCAAATGAAGTTCTTAGCAATGCATATTACTAATTAAAAATTAAGTTTTGATATATTTACGGTAGGACATTTACAAAATATCTTCATGGAACATGATCTTTACTTAATATCCTAATGATTTTTGGCATAAAAGAAAAATCTATAATTTTGACCCATACAATGTATTTTTGGCTATTGCTACAAATATACCCCAGCGACTTAAGAAGGAAAAGAAGGGAACGGGATCAAGCAAGGACTAAAACTTGGCTCGCTGTTGAAATGTTGTGCTACAGAGCGCAAGACAACACTGAGATTTTGACTGTACACTGTCAAACATTCAGATTAATACATTTTTATTCATGTTGTAATGAAAAAGCCATGAAAAGGTACAGAAAAATTACATTTTAGTAACACTACTCTTAGAATATGTAACCCTTTTAAAACCATTTTGAGGCTTGTAGACAAACCTTAATGAAGATATTTATATATAAAATATAAAACATTGAGTTAAAGGTGCAGTATGTAATATTGACAGCTAGTGGTTGAAATGGGTTCTGCAGATCAAAATCTAAATATTGTGGAGAGAGTTGTTTCTCCTGTCCCTCCCCTTCAGACTCGACACTCATGTGGGTTGCCAGATTGGGGACACGCAACAATTCAAGTTTATTTATATAGCGCTTTTCACAATACAAATCGTTGCAAAGCAGCTTTACAGAAAATTACGTTTCTACCATATATTTAGTAGTAGCAGCTTATTAGTGGTGACTGTCAGTTAATGTATACATATGGCAGAAATGTACAGAAAACCAATTAAAGATGTAATCAAAAGCAACAGAATGAGCACATTTGACAACAGAAGGTGACAAGCCTGTAAATTGATGAGTTGATTTATCCTTGTTTTAATATTCCTCTGGTCATAGTGTTTTTCTAGATAGATGCCGAGGCTTTTTAGGTCGGGTTGAATCTGCGATCTCTGACTCAGTTCGTTTGCTGGCTTCCATTGCTGCGATACGCTGTGTTTTACACCATCTGGCAACCCGGGGTGTCAAAATCCTATTGGGTAAACTGGCAGTGGGCGGAGTCACACAGACCAAAACAAAAACAGACATTCCGACACTGAACGCACATTTCGAAGCAGAATAACTGTCTGTAGTGTTGTTTTTCAGTGTTTCAGAAACACAATTATGTGAGCTTAGCGTGTTTCCTAAATATCTGCAGACATAATATGGTATTTTTATGCTTTACGAAATAGCTTGAGAGTCATTTATCCATGTATATGCAATTTTCTCGTCGACAACTTGAAATCAGACATCAAAAAAGCCATCAATAAACTTGTTTGAAAGAGTTTCAGAAGCTGAAGAAGCTGCATGGTTTGCAGTGTTGGGGGAAGCTAGTTTGCTTCTAGTGTGACCTCCTCTCTGCGTCAGACTCTTCGTGGCTCCAGAGGAAGCTTAAGCTCATGGGGAAGCGCCGTATCTGTGGTGCCGGTCTGCCGTTACACATCCTCTTCATCTGAAGGCAGATGTTTGGAGACAAGGACATGAATTCTCATGACAGTCCACAAGTGACTGAATTTGTTGAATACAAGTACAACAGCAATTCCCTGCTCTCAGTTCGTCTTACCCCTTTTTCGAGCAGAATGTCAAACTCATCTGTGATTCTCCTCAGCCGTCTGCCGTATTTCACACTCACAGCAGCATTTGGAGGAGCAGAGAAAACACGCGGCCTCCAAGGCTGGTCAGCTTTCTTAAAAAATAGTTCTGCATCCATCGATTGGACCCTCTGCCTCACCCACTGATCTTCTATTAAATAATAACATCTATACTAGCGTACAATGCATTTAAGGTATTCATTAGATCAGCTCTCTGATCCTGGCTGATCAGTAAATTTGAAGCACAACTGAAATATGAAAGCATAATTAAGGGCAGAAAACCTGCTATTACATAATTGCACTTTTACATGCTATAAAACATTACCAGGCACAGCGAGGAGCTGCTTTCTCTGTGGTGATCCAGCCTCTGACTGATCTGAATCGTCCCGGTCTTTGAGTGTTTCTGACACCTCAACCGAATGTGTCGACTTTGGCGCCATCACAACTCTATAAATGTTACATTCATTTTTTAATCTCTTTTCTACTTTGTCAGTTTAACCGTAGTTTCATAAGTCAAACATTAGCTACCTTCTGAAACAACCCAAGCGTGAACGTCGCCAGCCATTTAAGTGTCCAGGAGGTGCTTGGAAAGATTTTGATTTCACACTGTTAAACCTATAAAAAAAAAATTAAATTTTTTTTTTTGGAGTTGTACAAATATTAAAATCATTAAAATCATTGCAACATTAATAGGTCACAATACAACATATGAGTGCCTAACTGGACCAGTTAAAAGCACAACTGGCCATCGGGAGCACCCTTAGCAGCAATATTAGTCCCTTAAACTCTGGATTCTGTAAGAACTATGGTACATTTCATTAGGGCAAAGGATAATTTACAGCGTCTTTCTCTTTAAATGTTTAGTTCTAATTAATTTTAAAAGAAGTAAAATGTTAATTCAAATTAGAGCCTGGTTAAAGATAAATATCAGTGTTTTATTTAAATTAGGTGTTAACTATTTACCAATGTTAAAGTTCTTAAAGGGATAGTTCACCCAGAAATGAAAATTGTCATCATTTACTCACCATCATGTCATTCCAAACCTGTATGCGTTTCTTTTTTTCTGTGGAACATGAAAGAAGATAATCTGAGAAATTCAAGAGATTTTTGTCCATACAAATCAAGGGTAACCAAAGTGGTTTGGTAACATACTACAAAATATCCTCTTTTGTGTTTCACAGAAGAAAGAAATTCCAGATTTGAGGGTGAGGAGATGATGACAGAATGTAATATTTAATATTAATAGCAGTTGCATTTTCTGCATTCTAGCTCAAAATCAATGCTTTACTGTCAAGTGCATTTCTATGTGACAAAAATGCATTATTAAGTGTGTTGCATTTGCCTATTAACCAAATAAAACAAAAACATGGTTACTATAGTTAAACCATGGTAACCACAAATTAACCATGGTTTTTCTACACTAACCATAGTTTAACCATGGTATTTGTAGTAAAACTGTGGTTATACAAATTAGCAAAAAAACATGGTTACTACACTTTTACAACAATAAAACCATGGTTAATTTTCGTAAGGGCTGTGAATTCAGCAGGCTAATGTCTATCATTATTTGTTTCTGTCATGTTTTATTTACTCGTTTGTTTTCTCCAATTTAAGGCATTTTAACCCCAGAATTTTAACCCAGGGGGAAATTCAAGTATGGGTTCTCATATTCGGCCAAGTTGCCACATTAGATACATATTTTAAGCATTGCACAGGTTGTTGTAGTAAAAACGGGGACATCCTCAAGGACAGGCCATAAAAACAGCGATGTCAATATAACACTGCCAAAATACATGAACGCAAGCAAGCATGCTATTAGTGACTGACAGTTCTCTGATATGATGTTTTCTGAGACATAACCTGATGCAATCGCCTCGTCTGAGTGATCCTCCTGACACCGGTTTTCCTGATCTTACCTTTAAATGGGCTGCTGCTCAATAATACCGAACGTGAATTGCGATTTCTGCTATTGTTGCACGCAAAATGTGATTTCTAGTGCATGCACCCCAAAACATTAAAACAAGCCTTGCCAGTTCAGACACCAGCGACTAGTTTCTTCTTCTTGGTGGCGGATGGCGGATGGCATACAACTTTTAGGTGCATTACTGCAACCTACTGATTAGGACCGTACTCTTCACTAAATTCTATTATATAATCCCATGTTCTTTAAATAACGCATTAAAAATTTAAAGTTTTTATCCCCTGATTTATTCCCCAAACTGTTCATCAAATTAAGTTTTTCTTTATTTTCCTTGAGGACATCCATCAGTATCTTTCTTTCCTTTCCGTATCTTGGACACTTCATTATAACATGCTCTACATTTTCCTCCATATTACAATATTCACATTTTCCAGTTTCATGTCTCACCATTCTCTTCAAACTGCTATTAAGAGCATGGCCAAATCTAAGCCTTGAGATTATAGTTTCCTCATATCTATTTCTTACTGTTACCCTGTACTTACCAACAGCTCTTTGAATGCTATAAAGACATGACTTCTTCTTCTTCCTCTATTTTAATGGCAGGCTGATGTCTTGAGCACATGCTGCCACCTACTGCTCAGTTTAATTTCATAGGGTTAGTTCACCCAAAAAATTCTGTCATTAATTACTCACCCTCATGTCGTTTCAAACCCGTAAGACATTCGTTCATGTTCGGAACACAAATTAAGATATTTTTGATGGAATCTGAGAGCTCTCTGACCCTGCATAGAC
>NW_015557076.1:597310-681161 GCF_001515605.1 Sinocyclocheilus anshuiensis
AGCTATTCAGCTAAAAAAAAAACATTTATTCAATTCAATTCAATTCAAGTTTATTTATATAGCGCTTTTCACAATACAAATCGTTGCAAAGCAGCTTTACAGAAAATTACGTTTCTACCATATATTTAGTAGTAGCAGCTTATTAGTGGTGACTGTCAGTTAATGTATACATATGGCAGAAATGTACAGAAAACCAATTAAAGACGTAATCAAAAGCAACAGAATGAGCACATTTGACAACAGAAGGTGACAAGCCTGTAAATTGATGAGTTGATTTATCCTTGTTTTAATATTCCTCTGGTCATAGTGTTTTTCTAGATAGATGCCGAGGCTTTTTAGGTCGGGTTGAATCTGCGATCTCTGACTCAGTTCGTTTGCTGGCTTCCATTGCTGCGATACGCTGTGTTTTACACCATCTGGCAACCCGGGGTGTCAAAATCCTATTGGGTAAACTGGCAGTGGGCGGAGTCACACAGACCAAAACAAAAACAGACATTCCGACACTGAACGCACATTTCGAAGCAGAATAACTGTCTGTAGTGTTGTTTTTCAGTGTTTCAGAAACACAATTATGTGAGCTTAGCGTGTTTCCTAAATATCTGCAGACATACTATGGTATTTTTATGCTTTACGAAATAGCATGAGAGTCATTAAGAGGAAGCTTAAGCTCATGGGGAAGCGCCGTATCTGTGGTGCCGGTCTGCCGTTACACATCCTCTTCATCTGAAGGCAGATGTTTGGAGACAAGGACATGAATTCTCATGACAGTCCACAAGTGACTGAATTTGTTGAATACAAGTACAACAGCAATTCCCTGCTCTCAGTTCGTCTTACCCCTTTTTCGAGCAGAATGTCAAACTCATCTGTGATTCTCCTCAGCCGTCTGCCGTATTTCACACTCACAGCAGCATTTGGAGGAGCAGAGAAAACACGCGGCCTCCAAGGCTGGTCAGCTTTCTTAAAAAATAGTTCTGCATCCATCGATTGGACCCTCTGCCTCACCCACTGATCTTCTATTAAATAATAACATCTATACTAGCGTACAATGCATTTAAGGTATTCATTAGATCAGCTCTCTGATCCTGGCTGATCAGTAAATTTGAAGCACAACTGAAATATGAAAGCATAATTAAGGGCAGAAAACCTGCTATTACATAATTGCACTTTTACATGCTATAAAACATTACCAGGCACAGCGAGGAGCTGCTTTCTCTGTGGTGATCCAGCCTCTGACTGATCTGAATCGTCCCGGTCTTTGAGTGTTTCTGACACCTCAACCGAATGTGTCGACTTTGGCGCCATCACAACTCTATAAATGTTACATTCATTTTTTAATCTCTTTTCTACTTTGTCAGTTTAACCGTAGTTTCATAAGTCAAACATTAGCTACCTTCTGAAACAACCCAAGCGTGAACGTCGCCAGCCATTTAAGTGTCCAGGAGGTGCTTGGAAAGATTTTGATTTCACACTGTTAAACCTATAAAAAAAAAATTAAATTTTTTTTTTTGGAGTTGTACAAATATTAAAATCATTAAAATCATTGCAACATTAATAGGTCACAATACAACATATGAGTGCCTAACTGGACCAGTTAAAAGCACAACTGGCCATCGGGAGCACCCTTAGCAGCAATATTAGTCCCTTAAACTCTGGATTCTGTAAGAACTATGGTACATTTCATTAGGGCAAAGGATAATTTACAGCGTCTTTCTCTTTAAATGTTTAGTTCTAATTAATTTTAAAAGAAGTAAAATGTTAATTCAAATTAGAGCCTGGTTAAAGATAAATATCAGTGTTTTATTTAAATTAGGTGTTAACTATTTACCAATGTTAAAGTTCTTAAAGGGATAGTTCACCCAGAAATGAAAATTGTCATCATTTACTCACCATCATGTCATTCCAAACCTGTATGCGTTTCTTTTTTTCTGTGGAACATGAAAGAAGATAATCTGAGAAATTCAAGAGATTTTTGTCCATACAAATCAAGGGTAACCAAAGTGGTTTGGTAACATACTACAAAATATCCTCTTTTGTGTTTCACAGAAGAAAGAAATTCCAGATTTGAGGGTGAGGAGATGATGACAGAATGTAATATTTAATATTAATAGCAGTTGCATTTTCTGCATTCTAGCTCAAAATCAATGCTTTACTGTCAAGTGCATTTCTATGTGACAAAAATGCATTATTAAGTGTGTTGCATTTGCCTATTAACCAAATAAAACAAAAACATGGTTACTATAGTTAAACCATGGTAACCACAAATTAACCATGGTTTTTCTACACTAACCATAGTTTAACCATGGTATTTGTAGTAAAACTGTGGTTATACAAATTAGCAAAAAAACATGGTTACTACACTTTTACAACAATAAAACCATGGTTAATTTTCGTAAGGGCCGTGAATTCAGCAGGCTAATGTCTATCATTATTTGTTTCTGTCATGTTTTATTTACTCGTTTGTTTTCTCCAATTTAAGGCATTTTAACCCCAGAATTTTAACCCAGGGGGAAATTCAAGTATGGGTTCTCATATTCGGCCAAGTTGCCACATTAGATACATATTTTAAGCATTGCACAGGTTGTTGTAGTAAAAACGGGGACATCCTCAAGGACAGGCCATAAAAACAGCGATGTCAATATAACACTGCCAAAATACATGAACGCAAGCAAGCATGCTATTAGTGACTGACAGTTCTCTGATATGATGTTTTCTGAGACATAACCTGATGCAATCGCCTCGTCTGAGTGATCCTCCTGACACCGGTTTTCCTGATCTTACCTTTAAATGGGCTGCTGCTCAATAATACCGAACGTGAATTGCGATTTCTGCTATTGTTGCACGCAAAATGTGATTTCTAGTGCATGCACCCCAAAACATTAAAACAAGCCTTGCCAGTTCAGACACCAGCGACTAGTTTCTTCTTCTTGGTGGCGGATGGCGGATGGCATACAACTTTTAGGTGCATTACTGCAACCTACTGATTAGGACCGTACTCTTCACTAAATTCTATTATATAATCCCATGTTCTTTAAATAACGCATTAAAAATTTAAAGTTTTTATCCCCTGATTTATTCCCCAAACTGTTCATCAAATTAAGTTTTTCTTTATTTTCCTTGAGGACATCCATCAGTATCTTTCTTTCCTTTCCGTATCTTGGACACTTCATTATAACATGCTCTACATTTTCCTCCATATTACAATATTCACATTTTCCAGTTTCATGTCTCCCCATTCTCTTCAAACTGCTATTAAGAGCATGGCCAAATCTAAGCCTTGAGATTATAGTTTCCTCATATCTATTTCTTCCCGTTACCCTGTACTTACCAACAATTCTTTTACACTATACTCCCATAATCAAATACAGATCGTATCAATCCTGTATATATACTTCTTAGAGCCATCCTCTCAGCCCCCCATTCTTTCCCCACTAAACATCTCATAACATTCATTACCCTTTTACATTTATCAACTTTTTTTTTATGTGTATTTTAAATGTGAGTGTTTCATCAAACCATATACCCAAAAATGTAAAACATGATACTCTTTCTATATCTTGACCATATAATTTCAATTTGACCTCTTTACTAATCCTACATTTTGAAAAGAACACATTTTTAGTTTTTTCAACAGAGAATCTAAAACCCCACTTATATGACCGCCTTTCTCCTTCTGTTATTGCTTCTTGCACTTTCCTTACAACAAACTCTAAATTCCTCCCTCGTTTCCAGATTGCACCATCATCTGCATAAAGAGAAATTCCTATTCCTTTTTCAACACTTAAAAACACATCATTAACCATAATAGAAAATAATAAAGGACTAATTATACTCCCTTGTGGTGTTCCATTTTCTACCTTTATTATCTCTGAAAATTCTTTCCCAATCTTTACTTGAATAGATCTTCCAAATAGAAAACCTTTAATCCATCTTATCATTTTTCATTTGACTCCTGCTTTTCTCAATTTAATTATTAACCCTTCTTTCCACATCATATCATAAGCTTTCTCGATGTCAAAAAATACTGCCACTACACTTTCTCTATTAGCCTGAGCTCTTCGTATTTCATGTTCCAAACATACTGTAGGGTCCATAGTACATCTACCTTTTCTAAATCCACTTTGATAATTACAAATATTCCCTTTAGTTTCCATAAAATATGTTAGTCTCTGATTTATAATTTTTTCCATTACCTTACATAAGTGCGAAGTAAGAGAAATTGGCCTGTGATCACTTGGACTATTACCTTCTTTCCCAGCTTTACATATTGGAACTACTACAGCTTCTTTCCAGCAACTAGGTAATTGTCCCTTTTCCCATACCTTATTATATAACTCTAAAATAATACTTGTCCTTTCCTCCCTTCTTCGTTAACATTATCTGAACTATGGATTTTGACAAATATTTTTATGATCATTTCCGCTTTCTCCTTCTCTGTCACAGCTGTGCCTTCATTATTTATTAATGTAGGATATCTAAACTCTCTCCTAATTCCATTCATTTTCCTTATCATGCCCCATACTTTATAAATATCTGTTTCTCTTCCCACTGACTCACAAAATGATCTCCAATATTCCCTTTTTGCTGTTTTAATAGTTCTTCTTACCTTTGCCCGCATCTTTTTAAACTTGATTAAATCTTCAAAATTGTGTGTTCTTTTAAGTATTTTAAAAGCTTTGTTCCTTTCTTTTATTACTTTCCCACATTCTTCCGTCCACCATGGGACTATCTTCTTTCTCCTATTCCCTAAACTTCTTGGAATTGATTGTTTTGCTGCTTCTATTATACCTCCACAAACTATTCGATTTAATTCCTCTATTTCCTCATCACTATTAATTACTCCCATCATTTCATCACTTATCTCCCTGAATTTCACCCAATCTGCTTTACTAAATACCCATCTTTCTGACCCACTTGACTCATTTATTTCTATAAAAATTGGATAATGATCACTTCCCAATGTACTATCGTTCTTAACTTCCCACCAACATAATCCTGCTATAGCTTCCGATACAACTGTAATATCAACTGCCGTTTCCTTCCCATTTACCACATTTATTCTAGTGCCATCTCCATTGTTTACACATACTAAATTTTAGTTCCATTAATTCCTCTATTACTTCCCCATTTGAATCATTATAACTATCCCACAACGTATTATGCCCATTAAAATCTCCACAACAAATAACCTTACCCTCTAAATTTATTGGAAGTTCCTCTATGTTTTCCAATGTTATTTTCTTACAAGGATTATAATAATTTACTATTTTAATATTTCCTTCATTTGTCCAAACTTCAATTACTATAAATTCCAATTCATTACCTTATAATGCATATTCTGTTTGATAAAAATACCACCCCCCCCATTACCCTTGTCTCTGTCTCTCCTAACACTATCATAACCTGCTATTATAAAATCTAAAGATGGTTTCAACCAAGTTTCTTGGATGCAAATTATGTCCGGTTTTATTTCTAAATCATTGATAAAACTTTTGAATTCCTGTCCATTTGCCAATAGACTCCTTGCATTCCATTGAATTATAAACATCAACTCTATCCAATTTGGCTTGAAGACCTTCCTTCCGACTCAAGTCTTCTGGTAATCTGTTCCCAAGAGAGGTTTCTGACTGACAAAAATTTCTCAGCACCTTTTGTAATAACTTTAATTTTCTCTGTTTTATGTTTTACCTGATCAGTACAATTGATAACATATGCTATGAACAAAATAAAATTTTCTATGTTCATTGATACCTCTTTTAGGTTTCTCACATTATCCTGGGTTCTTACATCTTTGGCTGCCCCCTCCTTTGTTTTTCCTTCTTGAATTCTTTTCACTGCCTCTGCATAACTTATATTACTCTTTGTTTTAATTTGCAAATTCACTGATCTATATAAAGATGAACGTAGATCAGTGGGCAAGATGAGAACTTAGCTAAGGTTTGTCCAAGCAGTTGCTATATTTGTCCCTAAACTTTTGAAAAAAGTCTCAAAAGGGGCGGGGAAGTCGCTAAATCTAGCTACAAAGTAGCTAAATTGGCAACACTGGGAATGGATGAAGCGCTTCCTGAGACCCCCCAGCGACTAGTTTCAGTTTCAGGTGTTGCTGTTGTCACTTGCTGTGTTCGAAATGTCATACTATCATACTACTCTTACTAGTTCTGCAGTATGCAGTATGCATACTGTGCGTAGTATGCAAATGTTCTGTATGCATACCCGGATGACCTACTATATTTGCCAGAATCTGCTAAATATAACTCAAGTACACTGAAATCAGTACAGAAGCTGTGTTTTGAATGGCATACTACCATACAACAAACTAGATTGCAGTATGCAATGTGTATACTGTGAATAGTAGGCTATGTGAATTTTCTGTATGCATGAAATACCCGATTGCCTGCTACATTTGCTGAAATCTGATGTATGCATCTGAAGACTGCATGGGATACTGTTTCCTCACAATGCAACATGCTCCACGTGACGTTTCATCTTAAATTTAAATTTAAATACATTCAAAATAAATACATTTATGCATTTAGCAGATGCTTTTATCCAAAGCGACTTACAGTGCATTCAGGCTATACATTTTTTTTTATCAGTATGTAGCCTATCTTAAAATGCGTGAGTATTTAATATAAATGTAACACTTTTATATGTAGGCTACTTATATAAATGTTACTGTGAACTACAAACTATTGCTCTGTATCTAAAAACAATATCGTTAGTAGGACATCATTTTTTTTTATCAATTTTATTTATAACATGTAATGACAGTGTATCATATGCCATAACTCATACACATATAGAGATTTAAATCTTCAAGAAAAATTATACTATTCTACTATACTATTTTGAAAATAGTACCAGAGCCATAAAAATGAACTAGATCGCATGCAAACTATGCTATTATGCTTTACATGCACGGTGTGAAATGATTTAGGAATTATTATTTATTTATTTATAAGTTCACGCGCTGTTCTTGGATAAAGACGGAGGCACGCGGATTTCAGAGGATAACTAAACCGAGAGCTGTTCAAACGCCTGGTCGATGATGTGAAGTACGTGGCTGTGAAGAAAAAGTACCAAGGATGCATCAACATCAGCTTCACTGAATCGCCATGCATTCGCAAACCCACGCGTGATTCCAGTGAAACAGAGAATGTGGATGCTATTAACAACAATCATTGTCATTGCTCCCTGCAAACTGTGCGTAATAGCAGTAAAGGTGGCTATGATGCTGATTGTGTTCATCCTGGAAGACCATCCGACTATAATGCAACCGAGCCTTTGACAGCAAGAGTGCTCAGCATGGCAAGCGATGCTAGAAGTGGCAAAACAGGGGCTGTTTTTGCTATTGTGGCCATAAAATCTCCAGCATATGAGCTGCAGCATGAGGAAAAGGGAATAAGAAGTCTAAAAACACTAGCAGGCGATGCTGAACCGGCTCCTCCAGCGACTGCGAAGAGAACTGTGAAAGTCAAAGCGTATCAGAGCTGTGTTGCCGGAGAAGGTTTTGCACAGGTGAAATGGTGTAACAAACACCAGACCTGCTAAAGACTCAGATGGAGTTCCTTTGGGACCAGTGGAGCACGAGTGGCTTGTGAAAGCAGCAACGGGAAGCTGGCGTCAGATCTACGGCCTCCTGCTGCAAGACCCTCGGCTGGCGGAGAAGCCAAACTTCATGTCTGGATTCACGATACTGCATTGGGCTGCTAAAAGCAGAAACGGTGAAATGGTGTGTAAAGTCATCGATGTTTCCAGACAGAGAGGCGCAGGGGTCGATGTGAATGCCAAGTCTTATGACGGATACACAGCTCTCCACATAGCCGCCATTTACAGCCACGAACGTGTGTTATCACTGCTGGTGTGTGAATATGGTGCCAACACTAACATACGGGACAACAGTGGCAAAAAACCCTACCGTTATCTAAGTCCAGACGTGTCCATTGAAATCAGAAAGATGCTCGGAGACCCTCACAGCCTGCAGAAGGATGCACAGAACCTCTCAGACCTCCCTAAAGGATTCAACACCCTGAGTAAACCATTCCAGCCCCACACCGCTGGACATAAAAAGAAATACAGACGACGACCGAGCTTCCACTTCATCAGAGATGATCATGAAGACCGCAGAAAGAACGTCGCACTTAATCGCAAACTGTTACAGTAAAATATCCCAGCTGAAAGATAACACACTCTAAAAATAGACTTGTATTACTTGTAAGTTTAATATAATTAGTTATTAATTTAATTAGTGATTGTACAGTGTCAGCCTTGCATCTACTGATTATTATATTTGTTAATTAAGTTAATAAGTAACAAGAAAATGCATTTAGTACTAACATCGCTTGAAAGGCTGAAGAACGTGTCCAGAAATAAAATTGACTTAAGTGTTATGCAAATAATATTTGATAATTTTTTTCCTCAAAAATTCTCATGATGCTGTAAATGCAAAACGAACAAACAAATTACTTTAAAGGAATAGTACACCTAAAAACGTATTCAAATTTCAAATTTAATACCATTTTAATAATTTCATACATTTAAAATGTGCTCAAACTCATCAGATTTGGAGAAATGTAGCGTTGCATCAGTGTCTCAGCAATGGATGCTCTGCAGTGAATGGGTGCCGTCAGAATGAGAGTCCAAACAGCTGATAAAAACATCACAATAATCCACACCACTCAATCCATCATGTCTTGTGAAGCCAAAAGCTGCATGTTTGTAAGAAACAAACCCATCATTCATTTATTTTAACCATCACTTCCGTGTAAAATACAAGTCCATAATCCATAATGACGTTTCCTCCAGTGAAAAAGTCCATCTCCTGTTGTCTCTCACATTAAAATCCACCCATATATTTGTTTAAAACTGTTTTTGCTTGTAAACAGTGCTTGACCTCTGCTATTTCTCCCGACTTAGACAAAGCATCTACTGGAGAAAGCAATATTATGGATAGAGGACTTGTATTTTAGCCAGAAGCAACATTTTTGTTTCTTAGAAACACACAGCTTTTGGCTTCTCAAGACATTAATTGATGAACTGGAGTGGTGTGGTTACTTGTGGATTATTGTGATGTGTTTATCAGCTGTTTGGACTCTCATTCTGACGGCACCCATTCACTGCAGAGCATCCATTGCTGAGACAGTGATGCAATGCTACATTTCTCCAAATCTGATGAAGAAGCAAACTCATCTACATCTCGGCTTGGGTGAGTAATTGTGAAGTATTTCATGTTACTAATTGTACTGCCTTTAATTTAGACTGAAACGAATGGAAAAGCTTGTATTACAATATTTTTAATCTACTCTGAATCTTCATTGAAAAAAACAACAACTCAAAAATAAAATATCTGAATCCATTGTAATGCAAATTTGGGGGACAATATGCTTCATTGTCTTAAAAATAATGTCACCATGTGACTTGTGTGAGCATTTTCTGATTCGCCTCAAACAGTAACTCTGTCATCTTTCTTATCTGATTGCTGTGCTGTGAATAAATGCTTATGCCGCTGAATGAATGGAGAGAGAGGCCTCTGTGTGGGGTGTAGCGTGTTGTCCTTGAGCTCATTTTATGCTTGATGTGATGTCTGTGTAATACTGAAAAGATAAACTCTAGCTCGGTTCTTTTATTTTTTGAATAAGCCAAGGTCAAACTTTATGCGTATAACCACTTTACTGATCTAATGCGTAAGAATAAACCCACAGTTTTAACTCGGAATGTATCAATGCTAGAAACAGCCTGGAAAATATAATGAGGCCTTTGTCACAGTCAGACAGTGATTCAGGCGTGATTTCACGGGCATTCGAGCTTTGCATAACTTAATTCAGAGCCTTTTGACTGATGTGCAGTGATCTGGAATGATGCAAGTGCCCTTGCCTCTCAGAGCTGCTCTTGCTCAGAGAGGTGAAGGTTGTTTCAGAAAGGTTCAGAACGATTTACTGTTGAACGTGAAACTATCCTGAGCCAAATTTGATCACTTAAGCTGCACATTCTGACCAAGACTAGCATGCTATAAGCATGAATTATTTGATTACTGTAGTAATATTTAATTCAAGTTCATGTAAATAAATGTTGTTAGATGAGTTGTGAATTCTTGATTTTATGTTCTCAGCATTTTCTGTCTGCAGGCAGTTAGTATCTGTGTTGCAGAAAGCAAAATAATACTTCTTTGTGTTTTCCGGTCTAGTTTATCGGGTCATTGTTTGACCTCCAGGATGTTTCTCAGCCATTATGCAGGATCCCACAGTCACCCTCAACATTAAACCGCCTCACTTCCCTGCGAGTGTCATGGACAAAATGCTTATAATCTAGATAGGTTGCTAAAAATACAAATGTTGAAAAGCTTATTTGGCAGGGGAATTATAATTTATTGACAGCTCCACAGTAGTGGAGCTAAAATGAGGCACAGATTGCATTGTTTTCTGGCATTTTTGTTAAAGGGGTCATAGGATGCCCATTTTCCACAAGTTGATATAATTCTTAATGAAAAGTCTGTAACATAGTTTGGTTAAAATTTCTCAATGGTAGTGTAAAAAACACATTTTTTACCCTGTCAAAAACAGCTCTTTTCAGATCAAGCCGTTTTTGTAGCATTTTCCTTTAAATGTTAATGAGCTCTGCTGCAACTTGTAAAAGTGCATGTAGCATCCTATGACCCCTTTAAACAAACAACAAATGTAACATTCAGAACGGTCATATATGTAATTCCACGACTCTTAACATTCTAAAGTTTCATCTGAATGCAGTTGAATTTAGAATGTTCGTAAACAGAACTTTAAGTAGCCGTTCAAACCATACATGATATCAATAAAGTTTTATTAATCATTCTAATTGAGGATAGCTACACCACAGTTATAATGACAACGACACAGAGGAACAATATCGGAGATGGTTTTATTATCCTCAAAGCTAATCACTTTTTTATCCCCAGCTGATGTATGATTAAAAACACTGACAGCCAATCGGAATCCACTCCACTTTAAAGAGATCAAGCATTTAAAGTGGCAGTGGACATAAATGTGTGCTTATAATAAACAGAATGTTGTCGTGTGTTGGTGTGGACCCTAATATGATCACTATAGTTATCTTGCCTTTACACAGTGTTTACATGCCGTTTATCATGTCATATGGACTCTGTCTACGGAGTCTGATGCATTGATATTTCACACATAACGCACTGACCACGCGCAAACAATGTGGTGTTCATGTGTTAAAATGTATTTTTGAATTGCCTTCCATGTAGACACTGTAACACTGCCCAGGATAAACACATTGACCCAACAGAACCCAACAACAACCATGTTTGTTGGGGCAGAGTAAACAAGATGGACAATTTAATAAAGGCAACCATTTGACAGCAATTTGAAAATCGTTTTCAATAAAAGTTAGCAATTTGAGGTGATGTTGCAAAATTCATTAAATTGCACGTATATCTACGCTGTTGTTTAGTTTTCCCACAGTGATGTCACTTCCTGGTAGACGATGTCATCAGGAAACACAACTTTGCTATTTAAACAATAATGAATCTTTCCATTCAGTATTCCGATAATTTTTTTTAAACGTTAAAGAAATGCTTTAGAAGAATATTTCTTAATAAATTGCTAGTTTTCCAGGTTAAAAGTTGCATGGCACCATGGGAACATTTAAACCAAAGTTCACCATATGTTCACTAAATAGTGATACTGTGACCAAAGAACACCAATATTTTCCATCTTTAAAAGCACTTTTTAAATATTGTATTCACTATAATAAGACATACATGATTGGGACAATGAATGTACAGTTATTCATTCATTATAAACAGATTTTTCTGGACATGGATTTCTAAAATGCCTAAAATGTTGACGTTTTGGCTTTGTTTTCCCTATTAAAGTTCTCTACAGCCCTCAAACATTATAGTATTTGTATTGCTTCGGCCATTGTCTGTAGATCCCGCCTTCTCACACGCCACGATTGGTCGATTATGTACAATCCCTTCATGCTATTGGTCAAAAATACTTTTCAGTCATTATCATCAGCAAGTATGAAAACAATAGGAAAACAAAGACAAAACCCGGACATTTTAAGCAATTTAGAAACCCTGGTCAGGACATGTTTGGGAAAAAGACGCCTGACAGCACATGTACATCACAAAGACGTCTATTTGACCTCTGCAAGACGTATTTTTTAGAGCGTTTGCTCATCTGCAATACGTCTATAGGACGTTTCCTCTGAGATGTCAAATAGACGTTTAGAAGATGTCTTTAAGACGATTTAGAATGAATGTAAAACTGACATCTTAAAGACGTTTATCAGATGTTTGTACACAGCAGATGCTTTCCAGATGAAGCGATCTTTAACAGACATCTTTGCTATCTGGGACGACTTAGGGTCACCCTAAATCAGGGGTATCAAACTCAGTTCCTGGAGGGCCGGAGCCCTGCAGAGTTTAGCTTCAACCCTAATTAATCACACCTGATCCAACTAATCAAGTCCTTCAGGCTTATTTGAAAACTACATGGTATGTGTGTTGGAACAAAAGTCTTTCCACTGAGTTCGACACCTCTGCCCAAAATAAATGTTCTGTGAAAAGCCTACAAATGTGTTTTATTATCAGTTTATACAGGTCTGTTGTCCTGCAGTGATGCAGACCCTGAACTCCCCTCAAGTAATTACTGACACTTAGGCAATTTCTTTTGTTAGCCAAATTCACTCTTGGGCATCAAATCCAAACCGTAACTTGCGCTTAAACTAGACCCGTCCGAACTCGCCGACAGCGAATCTAAAAGAAATGTCGCGTTGTTTGAGACGCGTAAAACCAAAATATATTCACATTTTGTGGATACCTATACCGGCTTTTCTCGCCCTGATTGCGCACTCCTGTCTGTCAGGTAAGGGCGACGGACGCGCGGTTTGGCTGGAGACTGAAGTCTTCTCCGGACTGTGTTTATTATGGCGACGCCGCTTTTTAAATGTGGTGCGCGCTGCTCCCTACTCAGATCCTTTATGGCCCTCGCGCTTATCCGCCTGTCATTTACATCATGCTACAGCTTGGAAAACTTGGAAAACGAGCCCGACGTCTCCCTGCACCATGGGAATATCCTGAGCCCTTTGCTGAAGGCTTTGTCAGCTTTGTCAGAGCGGGGAGATTTCACACCACGAGCCAAACCCGACTCCAGATATGTGCGCTACATGAAGAGACTGTACAAACTATCATCCAAACCGGACAGGACTCACGAAGCCTCCCACCTGTACAACACTGCCCGTCTGATCACGCCTCTAGAGGAGTGTCTCGAGCAAAACCGAGGTATTACACTTCTAATTACCCTATCATGTGAATCTGAGAGTTGTTTACCAACGATTTATATACATGCGGTTGCTTTAGACCCATAACATTTGAATCCTTTCTTTTTTTCTGAAATTTACTCATCTGTTCACTTTATGCAAGTTATCCATATTCGTGGAATACCAACTTAATGCATTTCCCAAAATATTTCACATACTGCATGAAATACCGTTATGAAGCAATATCACATAAGCTATACTGAATATCAGCAACTTTAATAGCTAATATCAGCAGCATGTTATAAATGACATTAATATATGTATGTATGATTATATTAAGTAGCAACAGCATGATTGCACGTGTGAGAGGCCTATTGCTGTTCAAAAAACATAGTTAATGAGTATTATATGCTTTTGGCAAAAATATATTGAAAATGCAAAAAGAAAAAAAAAATGTTTATGAGATGATAATTGGACACTTTTCCCATTTATCTTTTTTTTCTATGTGGATTTAAAAAAAAATCTTTAATAAAGAGTTCTAAGCCATGAACCAAAACAACCAACTACAAGATATTAGCCTATTACGTTTGTTTGAAGCAAAAACATATTTGAAAAGCTGGCGTTGAAGGCATTGAACTACATAATTAACATTAGTGCACAATATTTTACATTTATTGCAAAATGTACAATTATCTAAATTTTGTAGTGAGACTGATTCAGTGATGGACCTCTTTCTATATTCACAACACTTTCTCTGATTGGTGGATCTAAAGTTCTGTGTGCTTAATGGGATAGATCGCCCAAAATTAAAATTGTCATAATTTGCTCATGTCATTCCAAACCCATAAGGTTTTATTATCTTCTCTTCTAATTAATTTCTTTTACGGTCTCTTTATAAACGTTTTGAAGCATCAAGTTTTGCTGGACAGAAATCTCTATAGGTTTCGGATGAGTGAAAGTCTCACGGGTTTGGAACAACATTAGTAATGGTGACCAAATGTTCATTTTTGAGTGAACTAAACTTTAAGGATTGTGGGTAGTGTTGTTCTTAAGTGGTTATTCAGGTATTACACATTATAACTGAAGTTGAAATCATACTGACATATACTTCTGTCACATCATCACAACCTTACTGCCGTTTATGTCTTAGAAGTTTTATACATTATTGTTATGAATCAGTTCCTTTCTGGAGAAAGTGCATGGGATTTTTACTTCTGGACAGGGTTGCCAGGTCTGTGTAACAATAGCCCGAAACTAACACAGTACCCCATCCCAAATATCAAAACTCAAAATATGGCACTTGCAATGTGCAGCATTCACTGTTATCATACACAATTTCAACTTGAAAATCACTATATACTAGTAATCATCATAAACACAGTCTGTTTTCATGAAGGAAGCTTAAATGTTCCCTCTCATTGCCCCTTCCTCACTAAACTCATCATCTAACACAGTTTTATCATTGGTAGAATGTAAAATAGGCAAAGTATTTTCATCCAAGCTTTTCAGTCAAATACAACCTTTGTATAAAAGGTATAAATATATCAGCTGACTAGTATTGGGTCATTCCGTGTCAAATCAACCAAATTTCAAACTCAAATTTTTGATTATCTTTTTTTTTTTTTCTGAGGAAAGAAAAGATAAACATGTATCATGATGAAAGACAAAATATTAAATGTCACGGATGTATATTTACAGAGTAATCCACTTTTTTGATTCTGAGCCAAATTACAGGATGGTAAAAAATGACTTCAGAAAGATGGCAACTTTTACACAGAGATTGGTAGGTCTTTTAGTAAAATCTGTTGACTTTAGTGACCTTTGTTGCAGTATGTGCCAATGGTGGTCATTAAAAAATGGGAATAATGTGTAGAATCTTATGAATAGGCTAATTAGAGCAATTTAATGTGCCTCGACTTGACCATTTCTGTGCATTTTTAGCACTCAGAAAGATATGTTGTGTGCAATTGTTTTGATATGGAGAAACAACCTACAATTGTAGTTTCAACATTATTTATTCCTCAGACATTCCCCTTTAAATACAATAAATATCAGTTGTATACAAAGTGACCAACATCTGGTTTTCGACCACTGAAAATGGATATTATTCAACAATATGGACATGGAGCCGCTTTGAGATCCCCATATCTCGGGGACTGAACAATACGGGGCCTTAAAAATGAAGATGCCAAAAGGAAAGTTTGTTAAGATCCAAAATCTAAAAGGACATTAAGATACTTTTAATACTTCTTGAGTTACAGCCATGCAAACTTTGGAGAATGAACTTGAAAAGTGCTTTTTCCCCATTTTTGAACCGTCACCATTGGCATATAATGGAACAAAGATGGATAAAATCAACAGATGTTATAAATAGACCTACTAATCTCTGTGTAAAAATAATATAACGATGCTGCCATTTTTCGAAGTCATTTTTAACCCCATGTGATTTGGCTCCAAATCTCAGGTGAAAATGATAATTTTGACCCTCCTATACAAAACAGTGCATTATTTAGTAAATATACGTCCATGATATTTAATATTTTGGTTTTCCTCTTCATTTATGCATTTCTTTAACTAGAAAAAATATGACCAAAATCAAAATTTTGAGCCAAGTTGACACGTAATCACCCTATTCCATTCCGAACATAGAATCTATGAAACTGCAGTCAAGTAATCACAAGTCACTCATTGAAAACTACATGGTATGTGTGTTGGAACAAAAGTCTTTCCACTGAGTTCGACACCTCTGCCCAAAATAAATGTTCTGTGAAAAGCCTACAAATGTGTTTTATTATCAGTTTATACAGGTCTGTTGTCCTGCAGTGATGCAGACCCTGAACTCCCCTCAAGTAATTACTGACACTTAGGCAATTTCTTTTGTTAGCCAAATTCACTCTTGGGCATCAAATCCAAACCGTAACTTGCGCTTAAACTAGACCCGTCCGAACTCGCCGACAGCGAATCTAAAAGAAATGTCGCGTTGTTTGAGACGCGTAAAACCAAAATATATTCACATTTTGTGGATACCTATACCGGCTTTTCTCGCCCTGATTGCGCACTCCTGTCTGTCAGGTAAGGGCGACGGACGCGCGGTTTGGCTGGAGACTGAAGTCTTCTCCGGACTGTGTTTATTATGGCGACGCCGCTTTTTAAATGTGGTGCGCGCTGCTCCCTACTCAGATCCTTTATGGCCCTCGCGCTTATCCGCCTGTCATTTACATCATGCTACAGCTTGGAAAACGAGTCTGTCGAGCCCGACGTCTCCCTGCACCATGGGAATATCCTGAGCCCTTTGCTGAAGGCTTTGTCAGAGCAGAACCCGTGGGGAGATTTCACACCACGAGCCAAACCCGACTCCAGATATGTGCGCTACATGAAGAGACTGTACAAACTATCATCCAAACCGGACAGGACTCACGAAGCCTCCCACCTGTACAACACTGCCCGTCTGATCACGCCTCTAGAGGAGTGTCTCGAGCAAAACCGAGGTATTACACTTCTAATTACCCTATCATGTGAATCTGAGAGTTGTTTACCAACGATTTATATACATGCGGTTGCTTTAGACCCATAACATTTGAATCCTTTCTTTTTTTCTGAAATTTACTCATCTGTTCACTTTATGCAAGTTATCCATATTCGTGGAATACCAACTTAATGCATTTCCCAAAATATTTCACATACTGCATGAAATACCGTTATGAAGCAATATCACATAAGCTATACTGAATATCAGCAACTTTAATAGCTAATATCAGCAGCATGTTATAAATGACATTAATATATGTATGTATGATTATATTAAGTAGCAACAGCATGATTGCACGTGTGAGAGGCCTATTGCTGTTCAAAAAACATAGTTAATGAGTATTATATGCTTTTGGCAAAAATATATTGAAAATGCAAAAAGAAAAAAAAAATGTTTATGAGATGATAATTGGACACTTTTCCCATTTATCTTTTTTTTCTATGTGGATTTAAAAAAAAATCTTTAATAAAGAGTTCTAAGCCATGAACCAAAACAACCAACTACAAGATATTAGCCTATTACCTTTGTTTGAAGCAAAAACATATTTGAAAAGCTGGCGTTGAAGGCATTGAACTACATAATTAACATTAGTGCACAATATTTTACATTTATTGCAAAATGTACAATTATCTAAATTTTGTAGTGAGACTGATTCAGTGATGGACCTCTTTCTATATTCACAACACTTTCTCTGATTGGTGGATCTAAAGTTCTGTGTGCTTAATGGGATAGATCGCCCAAAATTAAAATTGTCATAATTTGCTCATGTCATTCCAAACCCATAAGGTTTTATTATCTTCTCTTCTAATTAATTTCTTTTACGGTCTCTTTATAAACGTTTTGAAGCATCAAGTTTTGCTGGACAGAAATCTCTAGAGGTTTCGGATGAGTGAAAGTCTCACGGGTTTGGAACAACATTAGTAATGGTGACCAAATGTTCATTTTTGAGTGAACTAAACTTTAAGGATTGTGGGTAGTGTTGTTCTTAAGTGGTTATTCAGGTATTACACATTATAACTGAAGTTGAAATCATACTGACATATACTTCTGTCACATCATCACAACCTTACTGCCGTTTATGTCTTAGAAGTTTTATACATTATTGTTATGAATCAGTTCCTTTCTGGAGAAAGTGCATGGGATTTTTACTTCTGGACAGGGTTGCCAGGTCTGTGTAACAATAGCCCGAAACTAACACAGTACCCCATCCCAAATATCAAAACTCAAAATATGGCACTTGCAATGTGCAGCATTCACTGTTATCATACACAATTTCAACTTGAAAATCACTATATACTAGTAATCATCATAAACACAGTCTGTTTTCATGAAGGGAGCTTAAATGTTCCCTCTCATTGCCCCTTCCTCACTAAACTCATCATCTAACACAGTTTTATCATTGGTAGAATGTAAAATAGGCAAAGTATTTTCATCCAAGCTTTTCAGTCAAATACAACCTTTGTATAAAAGGTATAAATATATCAGCTGACTAGTATTGGGTCATTCCGTGTCAAATCAACCAAATTTCAAACTTAAATTTTTGATTATCTTTTTTTTTTTTTCTGAGGAAAGAAAAGATAAACATGTATCATGATGAAAGACAAAATATTAAATGTCACGGATGTATATTTACAGAGTAATCCACTTTTTTGATTCTGAGCCAAATTACAGGATGGTAAAAAATGACTTCAGAAAGATGGCAACTTTTACACAGAGATTGGTAGGTCTTTTAGTAAAATCTGTTGACTTTAGTGACCTTTGTTGCAGTATGTGCCAATGGTGGTCATTAAAAAATGGGAATAATGTGTAGAATCTTATGAATAGGCTAATTAGAGCAATTTAATGTGCCTCGACTTGACCATTTCTGTGCATTTTTAGCACTCAGAAAGATATGTTGTGTGCAATTGTTTTGATATGGAGAAACAACCTACAATTGTAGTTTCAACATTATTTATTCCTCAGACATTCCCCTTTAAATACAATAAATATCAGTTGTATACAAAGTGACCAACATCTGGTTTTCGACCACTGAAAATGGATATTATTCAACAATATGGACATGGAGCCGCTTTGAGATCCCCATATCTCGGGGACTGAACAATACGGGGCCTTAAAAATGAAGATGCCAAAAGGAAAGTTTGTTAAGATCCAAAATCTAAAAGGACATTAAGATACTTTTAATACTTCTTGAGTTACAGCCATGCAAACTTTGGAGAATGAACTTGAAAAGTGCTTTTTCCCCATTTTTGAACCGTCACCATTGGCATATAATGGAACAAAGATGGATAAAATCAACAGATGTTATAAATAGACCTACTAATCTCTGTGTAAAAATAATATAACGATGCTGCCATTTTTCGAAGTCATTTTTAACCCCATGTGATTTGGCTCCAAATCTCAGGTGAAAATGATAATTTTGACCCTCCTATACAAAACAGTGCATTATTTAGTAAATATACGTCCATGATATTTAATATTTTGGTTTTCCTCTTCATTTATGCATTTCTTTAACTAGAAAAAATATGACCAAAATCAAAATTTTGAGCCAAGTTGACACGTAATCACCCTATTCCATTCCGAACATAGAATCTATGAAACTGCAGTCAAGTAATCACAAGTCACTCACACAAACATGAATAACTGAGGTCAAGCAAAGGATGCGTTCCTCAATGGTGCTATGTGTTATCTTGGCAGAATTCTTCATGCAGGATATTTCCTACAGTCTGAATCGAGTGAGGTCTCAGGAGCAGCTGCTGAAGTCGGTCCTGCTTTACTCTTTCGACCACAACCACATCGCCTCCTTTACATCGCTCTGCTATCTCGACGTGAAAGAACAGAAGCCCTCGAAGGACCAGATGTGTTCTCCGCATCCCGGCACGCAGCAGTTGGTCCCTCTTCTCAGCTTCCTCATCCACACTGACAGAAGGGTCCTTCGCCGCTGGGTGGAGGTCGACGTAACCTCCTTCCTCCATCCTCTCATTCAAGCCCATAAGAAAGACATCCATCTGCTGATCAACCTGACCTGCGTTGAAGACATGATCCCCAGACCCGGAGGCCAGGTTCACAAGAGCCCAGTGGAGTTAACTCCCAGATCTCCATCTCTTCTCCTGTACCTTAATGACACCAGCGAGGTTGCGTACCAGAGAAGAGCTACTCGAGGTAGGATGGTAGACCTGACATCAAGCCACTGGGATAGAAAGTCCACTTTGTGGGATTCAACTTCACGAAAGAGACGAGGCACTCTAAAGAGCACCGATTTGCCGGAAACCAGCGCGCCCAAACTCGTCCCCATGTACGACTTCCCCACAGATGACTGTGACCTGTATGATTTCAAAGTGAGCTTCAGTCAGCTCAAACTGAACCATTGGATCATAGCGCCTCACAAATACAACCCGAGGTACTGTAAGGGATCTTGTCCGAGGGCTGTGGGATATATTTATGGGTCTCCTGTGCACACGATGGTTCAGAACATAATTTACGAGAAGCTAGACTCTTCTGTGCCTAGACCTTCATGTGTGCCTTCAGAATATAATCCGTTAAGTGTTTTGACCATTGAGAACGACGGCTCCATTGCCTACAAGGAGTACGAGGAGATGATTGCTATCAGATGCACCTGTCGATAAGATTCATTCAGCTGTTGAATTTTTTTGTGATGCATTGCTTTGTAAAACACTGACCTATTTTTCTGCACTGGCCATTCTTATAATGAAGATGCTTAATGACTTGACCACATGTATCAGATAATTTGCGGCAATGTTTTGCTTAGCATTACCTTTTTATCTGATTCATTAATGCTTAGAATATTCAAATCAATTATGCAATTAAATTTTGTTGTTCTCTCAGACACATTTTTTTTTCTGTATAATAGCTATATATGGGGGTGTTTAATTGGCTTAAATTATATTTTTCTTTTTTGATGACCAGTTATGTTATTTTAAGTTCTGTTCTTTAGGTTGGTGGTCTTGTCTTGCACTTTCTATTCCTTAAACAAGAATGGCAACATTTTAACACTTCTAGTTCTGGACAGAATATAAAAACTGTAGTTCTATTGTCTTAATAGAACACTTTTACATTGTTTTTTTTTTAAACCTGGGAATTGCAGGCGGTTGTCTCATGGGCAACCTCTCTCTTCTCGATGTCCAGAAAATAAGTTGCTTTAACTGTGGGCAACTTGATGTGTGTATTAAGAAAGTAATAGATGAGAATGTGTCACATGACTATTTATATAATTTATGTCTGTGTAATTTGGTTGGGCTGGCTTTGGTTTCACAAAAAAAAAAAAAAAATGTAAAGGAAAAAAAAAATCCCCATTGAAAAAAAAAAAAAAAAAAATGTAAAGGAAAAAAAAAATCCCCATTGAAAAAAAAAAAAAAAAAAATTAAACAAAAAGGTTTTTTTTTTTGGTTTTTTTTATCAGACGTTGGCTTGTCATTGCAATATCAGTATTTTGTACATGTTATATATTAAGCACAGAATATATTTTTCTCTGCTTTCAAAGTGTATGACGATTGAAGAATTGATGTTGTTTATTAAATATTAATGGAGCAACCCTGTGTCAATTTAAAGTCAGCTAAACAGGCATTTTACTCCTCACTTGGGATAAGAAAAGAAAAGTGTAGAAAAGTATGGAAATACTATTGATGTAGCAAGAGAATTCAATAGTTGAAGTAAATTGCAATTTTCTATTCATATAATTCTGTTCAAATAATCTCTAAAGACCCCTTAGGAGAAGCTGCCTATGTGTTACCAAGACAAAATAATTAATTATATGTATAAAACAAGATATGATGATTGAGCTAATTTCACTTGATGTGGAAAACTTATGGAAAACGAAATAATAATAATTATATTATTAATATTAATAATTCTGGATTCTCAGGTGAGCATCTCTGAAAATACAGATTATATTTTTAAGAGATGAAGAAAATATAGCGTGTACCATGTGCTTTATTTAAACTTAGTACAGTACGTTTGTTTCTATTTTCTCTTTTTATTGTAAACGACAGAATAAGTAGTAGCAGTCACAAAAGGGCATTTTAATTTAGAATAAAAAAAATAAATAAACTGAATCTTTCTATTAAATTAGTTTTTTTTTGTTTTTTTCAATTGATTCATAATTGATTCAACAAACTTTCCTTCTAGATGCACACTGTTCAAAAATCATATCTTGGTAGGCAGCACACTAAGAAGAATTTGAAAGGGTTTTGTGATGGATCCAGAGGTGTCTCTCATGCTGCACTGTGATCCATTACAGGCTCTTGGAGAAAATCAAATTAATGTAGAAATTTCAGACAGGTACAGTATCTTTCCATCATAAATATGTTTTCTAAATTATTTTTTATTGTCATATTACTTAAGAATATTTGTACTTTTAAATATTAAGTTGTCACAAAATAGGGCTGTAATGAATAAATGGTGACCAGTTAAGAAAAACAGACTTTATACACAGGGGAGAATGGGGTGAGTTGAGCTAGTTTTTACTTCCGGTGTGTTTAAAGTGAGCACATGACAGTAACGGGTCCAACTTAAATATGTACATACATTTCAGGATGTGGTGCATCCTTGGGGATAATCACTTTGGATCTAAAATAAACCGCTTTCAAGATATGCCTTTCAAAATAAAAGTGGTCTCTTGGCTCAACTTGCCCCCATTGAGGGGTAAGTTGAGCCACATGGAGTTAAACTGTGCCATTGATTATGCTGAAGTAAAACTGAACATTACTATATCAAAAGAAGAGAGATTCAATAAAAAAGACTTGTTAAAGTCTGTGTGTGAGGCTTGTGATGGACTGAGCATCCGTGCTGGGAGTTTCCTCACCTGCGGCTCAAGACGCTGGGTTACGATCCAGCTCCCCGCAACTTTAACAAGCACAGAGAGCTTTGGATGATAGAATGGATGGATGGATGACTTCTGAAAAGTTTTATTTAAAGATACAGTTCACAACTTTGAAGGCATTTTTTAAATTATTTAGAACAAAAAGTTCAAATTGAAGAATTAAAAAAAAAAAAATAAAAACGGAATGCAACTGACCTTACAGAACTGGGCTAATAGCACTCAACATCCCAAATATTGCAGGGAAATATAAATTCATAAAACTTCAATGGCCAATTTTCATAAACAAGGCCACAGATCAGAACAAAATCAAGTTAAAAAAAGAGAACAAAACCAAAAATGTTTGGTCTAAGATTAATGTAGAATTACAGTAAAATAATACTTTATAATCATTGAGCCACTTACCCCAGGACCTTTGGCTCAAATTACCGCACTCCTAACATTTGAACAAACTTGCATCATCCAGCAGTTTAGATCTAACAGTATAGCCTCATATTATAACCTCCTGAAGCACAAACACGTGTGGTATTTTTTCAGATTTGTTGGTAATTGTTCAGACACAAGAAGCATGAGTCCTTGAACATAAAAAAAAAATCACTTTGAACAGCAAAAACAGTTTTTTACCAATTATTCCACAGGCCTCTCTCCATCACCGGGTGAGTAAAATGTAAAAATCCTCATATATTTGTGGCCTCTTCACCGATTTTCTCTAAGGTTGTCTAGAAACAAGGGGTGGCTCAACTTCCCCACAGGCTCAAATCACCCCGCTCTCGCCTATACATTTTTGATGCTGCAAAAAATATAATCTCTGACTTCCTACAATCCCACACTAGGTTCAATCGTCAGAGTTTTCCTGAAATTGAGCAGCACATTGAAGCTGTGTGGAGTGACCGCATGACCAAAGAATCGTGGCTCTTCAATGGCGCTAAGTTCAGATTGCATTCAGCGGTGCTCTCCGTCGTGGAAAAGGGACCAGTGGCAGAACAGGCCGCCCAAAACGTGCTCGCAACGTGGCGAAGGAGACCAATTAGAAAGTGCTGATAAATCCTCAGGAAGATTGGCAAAAGATGAGCAGTCGTGTGTGCTGACATTACAGTTAGGCCTGACCTCTTATAAAGACTATCTGGGGACTAACTGGTCACGAGAGGCGGGGAAGCTGCAGAGTCACGGACAGAACGAATGCGCAGATCCGCAGGCCTTCCTCGCTCAGCCGCTGGGGGTCGGTGCTGTCGTGGCCACGGCTGACGGAGACGTCGTACTGCTGAGGAGAAGCCAGAAAGTGGCAGAGGCTGCAGGCCTGTTAGACATACCTGGAGGTCATCCTGAGCCAAAGGTCAGATACACTGAGAGCTGCTCATTCCTGCAAGATTCCTTTTTCTCTTATAATATACACTCTAAAAAATGCTGGGTTGTTTCAACCCAACTTTGGGTCAAATATGGACTAACCCAACTGTTGGGTTAAATTTTTCAATAACATTTTTAACCCAAAAGTTGGGTTAGCCGATATTTGACCCAAAGTCGGGTTGAAACAACCCAGCATTTTTTAGAGTGTAATATCCATATTTCCATTCCAAAGATAACATCCAACACTTAAATCTAGAACGTATTCAGGTGAGGTAACCGGTTGCTAACTTGTGAAACACTCCATTAAGATGACGAGCTGCAGCTCAAAATACATGTTAGATGGAAGCATTGGGCATTATGATCGAGTTTGGAGCTTAATTCACTATATGTGACCCTGGACCACAAAACCAGTCAGAAGGGTCAATTTTGTAAAACTGAGATTTGTACATCATTTGAAAGCCGAATAAATAACCTTTCCATTGATGTATGGTTTGTTAGGATAGAACAGTATTTGGCCGAGATACAACTATTTGAAAATCTGGAATCTGAGGGTGCAAAAAAAAATCCAAATATTGAGAAAATCATCTTTAAAGTTGTCCAAATGAAGTTCTTAGCAATGCATATTACTAATCAAAAATTAAGTTTTGATATATTTACAGTTGGACATTTGCAAAATATCTTCATTGAACATGATCTTTACTTAATATCCTAATGATTTTTGGCATAAAAGAAAAATCGATAATTTTGACCCATACAATATATTGTTGGCTATTGCTACAAATATACCCCAGCGACTTAACGCTGCTTTTGTGCTCCAGGGTCACATATCTGAATTAGCTTGAGCACTGCAGTTCAGTTGCTGACAGTTCAATGGGAAATTAAGCTCATTTGTAAGTAATTATCTTGGCTACTTTTGCTTTGTTAATATTGAGTGTGTGTAGCACATGGTTATGATTGCTTATTGAAATGTTTCATTGTCCGAGTTGATTTCTATCTAATGCTTAATTGTTACCTGTTGACCACCAATGCTACACTTCAAACACTGATGCTAAATGACTCTTCATGTTGGATTTTGCTGTGGAATCATCTTAGCACTCAAATACTGCTTTTCCTCATTTCATTTCTCAACAAATACTGTGAGCAAAGTGAATGGTTCTGCATGACTTTGAACCAATCTGGTTCTGTTTGACCTCTATTATTGGTGTCATGTTGAATTTGTATGTTTTGTATAACTTTAATACCCATGACTCACAAGAAAAATTGGTCTTCTTGGTCTCTTATGTAACATTAAACAAACGGCCTAAAACTCTACGAGGGTAGAGCATTCAATTCCTACTGTTAGGATGCATCCGAAATTGCATGAAGTGTGCATTCGACGGACACTTTACTATCCCATGAGGCCACGGGAGAGGATTTATGAGTGGCAGTGAAGCGACGCAACTGACGCTGGTAGGTCACGTGATAGTATGACATTCATACTATATAGAACATACTTTTTTAATGGTTAAATTCAAATGTAGTACATGATTTGGGATGCACTGTTACTCTTTCTTTTCCCAATTAAATAGGTGAACTGATGCATTTCCCGGGCAGAGCGCCCTCTAATGCCCAGCTGAATAATGACAGAGCTTCAGTGAGAAGACTGTTGGTACAACAGGAAAACTGTGACCTACCAGCCTCAGTTGTGTCACAGTACTGTCATGTACATGTCTTCTCCCGTGGCCTCCTGGGATAGTAAAGTGTCCATCGACTGCACACTTCAGAATCTTAACAGAAGTAGTAGATCATCTGGATACTTTTCGCCTAGTTTTTCGAATACTATGAATTTAGAAAAGAGTATTATGAACTTGGCATACTGTTTTTTGCATAATAATAATAATAATAATACATTTTATTAAATGGCGCCTTTCAAAACACCCAAGGTCACCTCACAAGCAGGCAAAGATAAAATATACAAATACAAATCACAACAAGACAAAAGCACACAACAGCCACTCAGCATATATAAATAAAGTGCAGTAAAGACTCAAAACATATTATAAAAAGCCTGAATAAAAAGATATGTCTTAAGAGGCGTTTTAAAAGTCTGCAGATACTTTACTGGAAGCCAATGCAATTGCTGAAGAACTGGAGAAATGTGCTCAGTAGAAGCTTATATATCAATTTAGAGGGAACACCAGTAAAAAGGGCATTACAATAGTCTATACGCAAAGTGACTAGTGCGTGAACAAGAACTGCTGTATTATCGGTTGAAAGAAAGGAACGGAGATGGTTAATATTACGCAGATGGAAATATGCAGTCCGCATGATATTGTTAATTTGAGTTTCAAAGGATAGTGTACTATCCAAGATAACACCCAAACTTTTAACCTGTGAGGAAGGGCAAATTGCATTATCATCAATGTAGAAGGAAAAACTATTAGATTTAGACAAAACAGATCTAGTGCCAACAAGTAGGGCCTCAGTTTTGTTGCCATTTAGCTTCAAGAAGTTAGCTGAAAGCCAATCTTTCATTTCAGCTAAACAACTGGACAGAGATGGTGGAGGAAAAGAATCAGTGGGTTTGGCAGACAGGTAAAGTTGGGTGTCATCCGCATAACAGTGAAAATGAACACCATGCTTCCTCAAACTGTAACCAAGAGGGAGTATATAAATAATGAACAGAAGTGGGCCCAAAACAGAACCCTGGGGAACACCAGTGGTGGCTGTAGATATTCTTGATCTGAAACGATTTAATTGAATACGCTGAGTACGATCAGAAAGATACGACCTAAACCAAGACAGGGGAATGCCAGTAATCCCTATAGAAGCTAACCTTTCTAGGAGTATCTTATGTGAGACAGTATCAAAGGCTGCGCTCAAGTCAAGAAGGACATGTATGGTTAATAGCCCAGAGTCAGCTGCCAGCAAAAAATCATTGGTTATAACGCTATACTATATAGTAGGGAAATATTCGATTTCAGATGCAGCATTAGTGTGCTACACTACCACTCAAAAGTTTATAGTAATTTGATTTATTTATCTATTTTTAATAAAGCAACACTTGTTTAGCAAGGATGCATTAAATTGATCAAAAGTGACATTTATAATATTATGAAAGATTTCTAATTCAAATAAATGCCAATTCAAACTTTCTATTCATCTGTGAATCCTGAAAAAATAAAATGCATCACGATTTCCACAAAAATATTGGGCAGCACAGCTGTTTTCAACATTGATAATAATCAGAAATGTTTCCCGAGCAGCAAATCAGCATATTAGAATGATTTCTGAAGATCACGTGACACTGAAGACTGGAGTAATGATGCTGAAAATACAGCTTTGATCACATGCAATAAATTACATTTTAAAATATAGTCACATAGAAAACACTTAGTACAACACATATTGTAATAATATTTCAAAATTTTTGATCATATAAATGCCGCCTTGGTGAGAAGAAGGGACTTTTTTCTTTCAAACACATTCCAAATGTTTGAATGGTGGTGTGTATATCATTTGAAATGCAGTAATATCTGTGTGTGTCTGTAGATGTTGTGTCCAGGGGTCAGTGAGGAGGCCATACGTGTTGATCTCCTGCAGGGTAAGGAGAGAGCCGTGGTTTCAGAGATCTTCTCCTCGGTGTGTGCAGAGATCAGTGATGAGGTGTGTATCTGTGGATTTACATTCGATAGACGATGCTTCAATCCCGTATCGGGAAATTGTGGCAATTGATGCTGCTTTGTGGTCTCACCATTTTTCTTTTTGACACTCATTACAGGTGAACGTTCCCGTCAGTTCTCTGAGCAAACCAGTGTTTATGGGAATTGCGCTGATCCACACTAGTGCAGGACGACCCAGCGCCGAGTTTTATGTCTGGTAAATATCATTCATATGATCTTACACATCCACATGGTGAGCTGTTTGTGTTTAACACTCGTTTGTGTGCTATTTACTGTGAAGGTGCACTTTGACAACAGAAGAAGTGAGAGATTTATATAGACGTGGAGGTCCTGAGGCCCACGAGTCCACTGAAATACTGTTTCTGAGTCGAGCGGTAAGCATTTATATAAATACGGACTAATCCACTACTTCATTCATATTCACATTCTCTTTGCATATGCAAAGTGTTTATGGGATACAAATGTTACAAAGTCATGTACATAAACAGGAATTTCAAAAGACATTCTGTATACTACGATGTCATTTTCTAAATTCTATTCTACAGAAAATGTTCCAGTTGAACGAGCGCTGCCCCCTGTTGTCAGAGATGTGTCCTTCAGCGAAGGGTGCAGCTGCTGCATCAGAGGGTGATGATGCCTGATTACTGAGTTTAATCAGATACACAACCACCTCTGAATAATTGCACAAGCAGATCATATGAGCATGAGTAATTACATCATTTAAAGATTAAAAAAAAAAGTGCTGAAAATGTACTCGCCCTCATGCCATCCAAGATGGAGATGAGTTAGGCTACGTTCACACTAGTGCTCATTTCTGGTTTTTGCTCAATTTTAAATTTTTTTTTTGTATAGCTGTTCACATTGTTGTTTTAAAAGTGGCCAATATCAGATTACCAGTGTGAACAGATCATGCTTCTGAACTGACCCGCATGTGCAAAAGAACAATACGAACTGGGTTGCCAGGTTTTCACAACAAAATCCGCCTAACTGCTTCTCAAAACTAGTCCAAAACTAGCGCAATCGCGTTCTGGGGGTAAATATAGCATTAGTGGGGTCGCTTTAACGCACGGAGTTGAAAAACAACCCTTAGCAGCGATGAAAAAGTAGCCCAATTCTGCAGGAAAACTGTGGACTTGGCAACACTTGCGCAACACGCTGTCATACGGACGTAAACACGGAGGACATTAAGTAAGTGTGATCTGCCGCAGAAGCCAGCGAAATTATGTGCAGGCAATAGGAAAAATAAAGAGAGCAGAGTTTTGAAACTTTTATGATAGGAGCCCTCATGTTTGCTTGTATATAGAGTATATAGACATATGGAAGTGGCACAAGTGAGGTGACATGTGGCCAAGTATGGTGACCCATACTCGGAATTAGGGCTCTGCATTTATCCCATCCAAAGTGCACGGAATTGAAAAGATCAGATTTCATATGGTTTGTTCTGTTCACACTGTCATGAGAAAAACAGATCTGAGTCACATGTGGGCAAAAAAAAATCGGATTTGGGCCACATTTGCTTGCAGCGTGAATGTAGCCTTTGCTTCGTCATCAGATTTGGAGAAATGTAGCATTGCATCAGTGTCTCAGCAATGGATGCTCTGCAGTGAATGGGTGCCGTCAGAATGAGAGTCCAAACAGCTGATAAAAACATCACAATAATCCACAAGTAATCCACAGCACTCCAGTCCATCAGTTAACATCTGGAGAAGACAAAAGCTGAAACAAATCCATCAAGACGTTTTAATTTTAAACTGTTGCATCTGGCTAAAATACGAGTCCATAACCCATAATAACACTTCCTCCATTTGTTGTCTCTCACATCAAAATCCACTCGCATATTTGTTTGAACTCGTGGCTTGTAAACGGAGCTTGATCTGTGCAGATTTCTCTCCTGATTCAGACCAGACCACTTTTTCACGTTATTATGGATAGAGGACTCATATTTTAGCCAGAAGTAACATTCTGAAGTTAAAATGTCTTAGTGATGGATGTTTCAGCTTTTGTCTTCTCCAGATGTTAACTGTAATAACTCCTGTTTAGAAGCTGTTATTTGAAAGATTCTTTTTTTTCTGGTACTTTTTGGCATCTAGTGGCATCAAACAAAGTAAATTGCAGAGAGCTGGACCTAATAGAACCTGAATTACAGAATTTCAAAAAAATAATTTGTTTTAAAACTCCAAAAGCGCCTATGTTTTTTGTTTATTGTAATATTTGAAAAATATATAATGTTATTTATAAAGAATTACACTCATATTTTGTAGTTCAAAGGGTTTTCTTTACAATGAAACCATTTTTTTTTTCATTTCCTCCATTGTATGTGTGTAGGGTAAACATTTGAATTTGAGTATGTCAAATTTAGGCAAAAATACCAAAAAATGCCCTGAGCATAAGTGGTATTATTTCTGACTGTCAAATTGAACCATCTTGTGACATTTTTGGGTCTTTGGTCTACTAATTTAAATAATCTTTTGTTGGTAATCAGTCACAGTTGTACAAACATTTTAATAATGCTTACACAAGTCAATTTTTTACTGTGTTTCTTTTAAAAATAAATGTCACTGCTGTCATCAAGCTTACAGCTGTTGGTCTGTTTTAAGTGAACTCTGTGTAAAGCATCATCTCTTCCATTGTGAACAGGGTGTGAGAAAAGTGTAGAAATCTGCTTCTGTCTGCAGTCCTTAAATATGCGCATATATTACAGCTACAGCTAAGGACAACTAAGTGTCATCCACATATTTTTTTTCCCCTTTAAAAGCAACTCATTGTGTTACACGTAAGATAGAAAGTTAAATGATGAGATTAATCACAAGTAAATATTTAAAACTGATTGATGGCCCTAGTAATAAGAACAGTCATTTTTGCACACACACCCACCAGCATATTTCCTTGTCATCTCACCTTTGTCACAGAGCAGGCCGCCCCAATTTGTGTCACACACACACTTCCAGGGTTCAGTGCAAGTGCCGTGATCACACCCAGGAAATGTCTCACACTCATCACAATAATCCACAAGTAATCCACAGCACTCCAGTCCATCAGTTAACATCTGGAGAAGACAAAAGCTGAAACAAATCCATCAAGACGTTTTAATTTTAAACTGTTGCATCTGGCTAAAATACGAGTCCATAACCCATAATAACACTTCCTCCATTTGTTGTCTCTCACATCAAAATCCACTCGCATATTTGTTTGAACTCGTGGCTTGTAAACGGAGCTTGATCTGTGCAGATTTCTCTCCTGATTCAGACCAGATGACTTTTTCACCGAAGAAAGCAATATTATGGATTTTATTGCCAGAAGTGATGGTTTGAAGTAAAAATGTCTTGATGGATTTGTTTCTTTTGGCTTCTCAAGACGTTAACTGATGGACTGGAGTGCTGTGGATTACTTGTGGATTATTGCGATGTTTTTATCAGCTGTTTGGACTCTCATTCTGACGGCACCCATTCACTGCAGAGCATCCATTGCTGAGACAGTGATGCAATGCTACATTTCTCCAAATCTGATGAAGAAACAAACTCATGATGGCCTGAGGGCAAGTACATTTTAATTTTTGGTTAACTCTTCTTTTCTATTTTATGATCTATCAGAGACTTGTTTGAAAAATTGCAAAAGCATACATTACAAAACAAGTGTTTTTTGTTTTTTTTTTGCATACTGGTGGCCATTAAAAGTCTAATAATTTTCATAATATTTATACAGAAGTTCTTGTTTCGAATACATATAAAGTGTATTTTGCATTGTTTTCTATGGAAAGTAATTTTTTTTTTGACAGACTTTAATTTCAATAAACAAATTTTATATTAAATTAATAAAGGTTTAAAAAGAAATGACTAAGACCTTTTAATTTGGTGCAAATGTCAGTTTGGGATTCACAATGAAAGTCTTTTCAAAGAAGCTCAAGTGAACATTTATCAAGCCTAAACAAGTAAAATATTCACTTGTAGTCCCACTATTAGATGAATAAACCTGAGAAACATTTTCAATGTAAATTTATTAGTAGAGTTTCCACAATAAATATTAGTCTAAAACAGTTTTACAGAGAATATTTCCTTACAAGCCACAAAGAGCTAAATGTGACGATGGCAAGGAGAAGCTCTGTAGAAAGATTTACACACGTTTACAAAATGTATGTGGTGCAAATAAGTAGAGATATCTTATATACAGTCTTATATACAGTACACTGTTACTGTTAAAATCTAGGGCTGTCAGTGAAATCAGCCATGATTCAGTGTTTAGAAAGCAAAATCAAATTCAGAACATCCCTAAAAATACAGGATAACTGTATCAGATGAACATAAACAGATATTCGTCTATGTATGAGCAGCTCGGACATTCTGAACAACTGCTTTGTGTTCCACAGAAAAAAAAAAGCCATGAGTGTGAGTAAACGATGACCGAATGTTCATTTTTCTAGATGAACGACCCGTTAAAAACTAACTGCATTCTGGTACTCAAAAGCGAGCTCCTCATTATAAGCAATGACCTTTGTTAATTAAATTACAGACAGACAGAACCAATTATTTTTTTGTAAAGGTGAAGCACTGCTAATCAAAGCAAAACACGCTCTGATTTAGGTCGTTCTTCCTGCTACACGAAAGTTCTGGGTTTATCAGGATCCTTCCAACTAACTTGAACAGCTATAATATATAACTCTGGTTTTGCTCAGACAAGCTCCACTGCAAAAAAAGAAAAAATGAAGTATATTTCATTGCTATTTTCAAAAGGCCACAGATTGGCACCCATGTGATTTTCTTACCTGGCCAGTGTACGGTGTGTAATAATTCCTGTATCGCTGTGGGTCGCTGCTGCATCTATAAGAGTATAATCATCATTATATAAAGTTTCTAACAATGGTGGACGAAGTACACAAATCAAGTACCTAAGTAAAAGTAAAAGTACCCTAATAAAATATTACTCCAGTAAAGTATTAAGTACTCGATGTTAATTCAATTTAATTTTAATTTTCTTAAATAAAAGAATGAAAGTACTTGATTTCTAATGTACTTAAGTATTATAAGTAAAAATTACTAATTTTAACTTATATTAAACAACTTCATATTATATGTTTTATATCACTCTATACTGCTCAGAATATCTGGGGGAGGGAGGCTTGTCGTACACTATAAAAACATTAAATATTTTAATGTTACGTTTCATTTTTTACCTAAAACCTACCCTGTTGAGACGGGAATACACACATATGGACATGTTCGCATTCAAGCATTTCATACAGTGGGCTTAAACAACTCGCCTTTTACAGCAGATTTAGTTCACAAACAACTGACAGTTGGGACCTAAATATGGTTTTCATTTACAATAATAAATCCTAAAATTCGGCTTATTTTTCGCGCGTGCTCAAGCTCCGAGAATCTCCCGTTCTCGACTCATTTTGAGCCAGACTTGTGAATTCACTGAATTGTTAATGAATTGTCTAAGTAGAGGAGTTCAGGTGAAACGCCACTTCAAGAGAGCGTCGCTTCTCCTGTCTCGCTGATGAACTGGATAGGGAATAGATATAAATTAGTAATGAACCTGAATGCAATTAAAAGGAGCAGTTGACCCAAAAATGAATATTTGCTGAAAATGTGCTCACCCCCAGGCCGTCTAAGATCAGGATGAGTTTGATCTTCATCAGATTTGGAGAAATGTAGCATTGCATCAGTGTCTCAGCAATGGATGCTCTGCAGTGAATGGGTGCCGTCAGAATGAGAGTCCAAACAGCTGATGAAAACATCACAATAATCCACACCACTCCAGTCCGTCCATCAGGCTCGTGTTGTCCACAGACCAGCCCACTCTGAGCACATAGAGATCCGGGTCACAGCTGGTGTCTAATACAGGTGCTGACAGTCGCTTCACAAACTGGAGAGACCCAAAAAAGGAATAATAATTCACCAAAGGTGCCATTTAATTAATCACTTTTGTTGCTGTACAAAACATTTACCGGACTCAAACCTCAAGTTCACAGCTTGGCTTCGAATCCGATCTTCCCTTGACAAAATCCATGGCTCATCCTGCACCCTGACCAAAGAAGAGGGAATTTCTCCCAGAAGAGTAGCTGACCGCTTGCTTCCATCAGAGTCCGTCTCAAAATGCAGGTCACAGTTATCTGTAAAACACAGTGTTTCTGAGGACAGGCTTTCCTTAAGCTTTCATCTTGAATCAAATGACTCCGTATCTGAGTATGCATTGGATCTTGATGAATTTACAGGAATCCAGTCGAACATCCTCAAAATCTATTTGAGCTTCTTTCTCGGGCAGCTCTGAGGAAAAACAAATCAGAGAAAGAAAGTTAGAAATAGTAGTCTGTTACCGATTACAAATTACATGAGAGAATTGTAGTTAGAAACAATCTGGATTACACATTAGGTAATGTAGTCTGACCACTTTCTGATTACTTTTCACTTAACTTGTTTATCACATAGACTTGCATGAGATTATACCAAACTGATAAAAAACAAACAACAAAGAGTAAAGTAACTGTAATATAATCTAATTACAATTACTTAATTTTTGCAATCTGATTATCGTTCAGATAATATCGATTATCGTTCTAGTGAACGATTATCATTCAGATAATCGTTCACTAGAACGATTCATGCATTCATTCATTCACTAGAACGATTCATTCATTCATTGAGATTATACCAAACTGATAAAAAACAAACAACAAAGAGTAAAGTAACTGTAATATAATCTAATTACAATTACTTAATTTTTGCAATCTGATTACGTAATCCAGATTACATGTAATCCGTTACTACCCAGCACTGTTTACAGAATATTTATATTTCAAATAAATGCTGTTTTGACCTTTTTATTAATCAAAGATCAATTTTAAAACTGATAATAATCAGAAATGTTTCTCGAACAGCAGAATGACTTCTGAAAGATCGTGTGACACTCAAAACTGGAGCAACAATGCTGAAAAATCAGCTTTGCATCACAGGAATGAATAATATTTCTAAATATATTCAAATAGAAAACAGCTCTCTTAAATTGCAATAATATTTCGGAATTTTACAAAGAAATGCAGTCTTGGTGAGCATAAGCAATTTCCTTCTAAAAAAAAAAAAGTGTAAATTATATGTTCTTCAAAATACCTTGTAGTACAAGCTCTTGCAGTTTCTACAGATCGATAATCAATACCTATTGTAATGAATGTCTTCTTTGAACTCGTAATAATCTCTGCCTCTCTCCTCATGAGGCCTCTTCAGTTCCCTGCTTTCCTCTGGGCTGGAGTCCACCGTCTCAGGTCCATCTGACAGCCTAAGGAGTACTGCAGGAGGAACCGACCATCGTTTTCTCATCTCGCTTTAATTGTATTATATGAACAGCAAAGCAGCACTATTTTAATTGTGCACTAAGGATGTGTTACACTGGTCTTGCTGCCGTGGTGCTTCTGGCTCTGAAATGGCTAAGACTGATGATGAGCATCCTGACTCTGCATCCTCCGTAGCAACGGTTGCCACGGCGACGGGATGCTGTTGTCCACATCTAAGTACAGTAAACGCGTTCATGCTCTTTTTAGGAGGACTAGTGTGTACTGCAGACTGCGTCCGAACACACTGCTGCTCAGATTCCGTGGAGTGAGACTCTATACTCTATACTCGTCGCTTTGCTTACGTTTCCCCCTTCATCTCCGCTTCTGACACGTTCATCAACGGTGTAGTGCCGAAATTTGCACCCTGCCAGATTATGCACCCCCTAGTATTGGTAGGTTTAGGAGTAGGTGTGGGGGAGGGGTTAGGGTTAGGGGTGGGGTTAGGATTAGGCAATCAGGTAGCGATTTCAACGAGAGGGGGTAATAATTTGGCAGGGGTCGAAAATGGGCACAACACCGGATCTTTTTCTACGTTGTTGTGATTTGATCTGAACGAAAACAGCGTATCCGTGTGACGCAGCTGACACAGAACAGAACTCGGCCACTTTCAGCCTTTTCACTTCCGTCAACAGCATTTTCCAACAAGACCTGTCAATTCCGCATCAAAGCTAAAAAGTTTACGCATGCAGTATCTTGTTATCCAGTAACGGCTGGTCAGTTAGACGCACCCTTTATTAAACTTTTTGGGAATTTCCTCACCCTACCTACGAAAACACACGTCCCGCTGTAGTAGAGAATTCAAGAGAGTGGACTGAGTGCTGATTGGCTTCCGAGAGGGAGCTGATCGTTGATTGGCTACCAGCAGTGACGTAACTGACTCTTTTTCGCGAGTCGGTTCTTTCAAACAATTAGTTCAAAGAACCTTTTTTTTTTTTTTTTTCAAAGAACCAAAAGTGCTGGGTAGTTACGGATTACATGTAATCTGGATTATGTAATCAGATTCCAAAAATTAAGCACTTGTAATTAGATTAAATTACATTTTAAAATACTCAAAATCAGACTACAGTTACTTTTTTATTGATTACATATTATTCACACAATGGCAATGAATTATGTATAATTTATTGAATCTCCCTAACTCCAGTCACTAGTCAGGTGGCTATAATTAAGTGTTTTCTTAGTATTTCAACATTGCATCAGCTACTGATCAACACATTCATCTTGTATTTGAATTATCGCTCAGTGGGTTATTTAACCATGTATTATTATTTCTTTGTAAGGCTTTTGTCTTTCAAATGCACAAATTCACGTTATTTCTTATTTTCATGTAATGCAGGCATTCCCAGACTTTTTTTTGTCATCTGAACCTCTTTCACCAAATATATTTACTTTAAGTACCCTTGAGAAAAAACAAACAAACAAACAATTATTAAGCTTCACATTTGCATGTTCACGGTTCTCTGAAGTTGGTTAATTACTAATTTACCTAATTAACTAAATTCTAATTAACTAAATTAATTATTAATTAATGGTCACATGAGATGCAGGTCAAATATTTAGTTTTTTTAGTAAGTGTTTTATTTTGATTGATGTTGTTTTAAAATTATTTATTTTAATTTTAAATTTTTAAGACTTTATTAATTATTTGCTTTTCATTAAATTCATTCTATTTAAATCAATGTGACAAACAAGTTATGTCAAAAGTAATCTAAAAGTAATCTAAAAGTAGTCTGATTATATTACCAAAAATGTGTAATGTAATGGATTACGTTACTAACTACAATTTTACGTAGTCAGTAACGGATTACATTTTGTAAGTAATCTGACCAGCTCTGTTCAGAGGTTACGTCTTTACGTAATTTCACTGTCCGTGCTCTAAAAAATTCCAATCAAATTTAAATTGAGTTAATAAGGGTGTTTATTGTAATTTTATGTATTCCGGTTCAACTTGTTGCAGCCATGATTCAGCTCCAAAAATATAGGCCTAAAGTAATTTAGAACCTAAATATAGTTTTAATAAAGCACAACTCATTAAAATCAGCCCGTATGTTTGTTTATAACTGTCATATTCAAGTTATATATTTCCGTGATGTTTAATTTGTAATTCTGCTGTTCTTTAATTGTCCATCAGGCAAAAGATCCGACTCAGAACGATTCATTCATTCATTAATTAATTAATTAATTAATTAATTAATTAATTCATTCATTCATTAATTAATTAATTAATTAATTAATTAATTAATTAAATAAAAAGAAAACAGGAAGATAGAATAGAAATAGAATAGAAAATTCTAGCGGTATAGGCTCTTTTTTCAATAAAAATAAAACAAGTCAAAACAATAGAAAAAGAATACTAGTGTTAGATGGTCATTTATTTATTTTTGTACAAAGAAAACAAGTAGTAAGTAGAGAGTGCAACTGCTAGAGTGTCAAGTGTTTTTCTTCATAGAATTAGAATAGAGAGTGCTAGAGTTAGAGGGTCAAATGAAGATGGAACAGATGTGTTTTTAGCCGATTCTTGAAGATGGGACTGCTGGGATTGAGTTGGGCAGGTCATTCCACCAGGAGGGAACATTTAAAGGGTATAATGCGACGTTCACTTGCAGAACACAAGCTTCTAGAGGCACGTAACTCTGAAGTAATGAATTTAGGTAAAGGGGTGTATATTATATATTTATGTTATTTATCATATTCATAAATACATTTATGCTGTATTTATTCTCCCGTGTTCAGCGTGTGAGTACTGTCTGCGTGCTCTGGAGACAGCGGAGGAGAACGCCAGGCGCTTGAGCGGTCTTCCGGCTCTCAGTCTGCCTCATCCGGAGCTGTGTAAAGTGCGTCCGGACCGACACCAGGCCTGTCCACACTGTCAGGTACACATGAGGATATGTTCATCTAGTGTTGGATTCAGGTGTTGCTTCATAATCTGGTTGTTGGCCGTTGATCGATTTCACTGATGATGGAAATTTCACTTAATATCTGTTGTTCAGAATGTAATGTGTGCACACTCTTGCTCTTGTAGATATTAAGAGAATTAAAACAATTAAGAAATAAAAAAGACTACGTGATATTAATAACCCTGTAAAGCCTGACATATGAAATAATAATCAGATTTTTTTTTTAAAATGGAACTGTTTTTGAACCTTCAAAACAAAATATAGAGAATTTTTTTTTTTCTTATGGATCTTTTTTTTTTAACAACATTTGGACAAAATACAAAAAAGTTTGTATGTGTGTTTTATGTTTTGTATCATATTTGATAAATCAGCCTTTTATGGGTCATATAATATGATATAGTGAGAGTATGCAGCTCATATTGGCGGAAGAAAAAAACACAGAGGCTCAAACTGAGCGAAAATCTGCAATTTGGTGCAATTGCTGATATTCATATGGCCAAAAAGTAAGATGAAATTCTGATGCTTGTAATTTAAATCAGTAAGACTTTATAACAGTATATCATAAAACGCATGTTAATATCAGTCATAACTCTATATCTCCAATAATATGTCTTGGTAAGAGGATTTTGAGAGGGTTAGTTTTATGGTCAAGGCTCTGTAGTTTTTATTGTGGGGGCAACGCATATAATGCAACGATTATTCAGAGATAAATAAACGTTCCTCAAAAGCCTGATGTATCATATTTGAGAGTTGCATTTACATTTAGTCATTTAGCAGATGCTTTTATCCAAAGCGACTTACAAATGAGGACAATAGAAGCAATCAAAATCAACAAAAGAGCGATACATGTAAACATGTAAATATTAATCATTAGGTGCCATGTTAATACCACCGATTTATTTACATAGTTCCATAATTCCATAATTTCCATCTATTCTCATTTCAATTTCAAAACTCTTAGTCAACAATCCACAATAATTGCTCAAAAAGTTCACAGAAGTCTCATTATTAAAAAAATAAATATATAAATGGATAAATATTACATTTTCGTGAAAACCTAGTAGAAATATCTTCATACCACAATTACATTTAACACCACATTTTTCATACAAAGTATCTACTTTTTAATAATGGCTTTTGGGTTAAAATCATGGTTTCTGGAAATAAATGAAACATTTTAATTTTTAAAACGATTTTTATAAAATATGATGAAAAGTGATAGTAAAGACTTATATTGTTAGAAAAGATTTCCATTTTGAATAAATGATGTTCTTTTTAAATTTTTATTCATTAACGAATCCTGAAAAACGTATCACAGGTTCCAAAAAAAAAAAGTCATTTTTAAAATTTGTATTAGTTTGCACGCATGTATGGAAGCCCGTTTCCGCCACTGAATAAAAAATAAAAGAGGTAATTGCGACTTTTTATCTCACAATTCTGACTTTTTTTCTCAGAATTGCATGATATAAACTCGCAATTGCGAGTTAAAAAGTCATAATTGCGAGATATAAACTCACAATTTTGACTTTTTTTCTCGCAATTCTGACTTTTTTTCTCAGAATTCTGACTTTTTTTCTCAGAATTGTGAGATATAAACTCGCAATTCTGAGAACATGTCAGTCTTTTTTCCCCCCTCAACATTAACTCGCAATTGCGAGTTTATATCTCACAATTCTGTGAAAAAAGTCAGAATTGCGAGAAAAAAAGTCAGAATTGCGAGAAAAAAATCCGAATTGCGAGTTTTTATCTTGCAATTCTGACTTTATAACTCGCAATTACCTTTTTAATTTTTTTTTCCAGTGGCGGAAACGGGCTTCCATACGCATGTCAGCTTATGATCAAACAAAATGTTTATATTTTGTATATATTATATATGATAGTTTCTATAAATTTCCCCAAATTTCCAATGAATTCCCATAAATTCCTGTTAAATTTCCAACTTGGGATATTTCCAAAATCCCCCAGATTGAGTTCCCATGGAAGGCTTGGGGAAACCCCTGTGTGTGACTGTGTGTGTGTTGTTCTCTTCAGGTGATGTACTGCAGCGCTGAGTGCCGGCAGGCTGCATGGGAGCAGCACCACAAGCTCCTGTGCCTCGGCCCGTCTCACCACGATCCCGATCATCCAGTCAACAAGCTGCAGGACGCGTGGAGGTAAATGCTCTCTCATGCACTGAAAATGTCCTGCAGAACTAGGGACGAAACGGCTTGACGATAAACCACGATAAAAAGTCAGGCGGTTAGTATTACCATATCACATTTTAATTATCATTAAAACAGTGCTTGATTATCGCGATTTGAAAAACTCTGGGTAAATACTAATCATTTAATCCCACCGATTAAGAAGGTTTTCATTTATAAAGCTGTAAAAATCTTACTGACTGGTGTTTTAGTGCATTTCCTGCAAATATGGAAAAAATAAAGGGTCTCAATTAAATATGTGCAGTGGTTAGTGCAAATTGTCACATGACCAGAGCAGGTTACTTCCTGTTTGCATTTATTTTATTTTTTATTTATTTAATCATTTAGCAGACGCTTTTATCCAAAGCGACTTACAAATGAGGACAACAGAAGCAATCAATTGTAGTATTAAAACAACTAAAAACAGATCCAAAACTAAAAGCTAAAACTTTATAAATACTACTTATACACATTTTAAAAATAAAGAAATTAAATGAAAATGACAAATGCATACAACAAATTTTTCAAAACGTAACATGTAAATGAAAAACAAAAAATAAAGCTAAAAACAATTCAAAATATTAAAGAACAAAAGGTATGAGTATAATAATGATTCTAACATAACACTAAGCCAAACACCAAAAAAACAACTACATGTTGTTTGTACGTTTGTACACATACACATATATATATATACATACACGTTTATAAATTCAATATATATATATATTATTTCATTTCCATTTAGTTTGTTGAAGTATTCAAATAACTCAAATAACTTTAAATAAAACTAAAAACTTAATAAAAGACCTATACAGACATAATAAATTCAGACATCATTTAACTTAAATTAAAATAAATAACAAATACAAATAATACAAATCAAACGACAGTAGTTTATCAGTAATCCTAAAAAAAACACTGCCAAACACACATGCTAAAAAACAACAACTTACACATAGTAAGAAATGGTTATAAAAACTGAAACAAGTAGTAGGATTTTTGCATCATGAGAAGATGATGGCTGCATCAAAGCTTGAAAACGAAAGGTTAGTAAAGTATGTTAACATTAAGATATGTTACATGTTATCTTTAAGGTGTCTAGTATTAATATATGAATTCACAATTATATTGTTTTGTTGAGTGTGGTGTGGTCATAGAATGAGGAAACATGTTGATGGTCACAATAGTGCATTCAGGTATACTTCAAATGTCAGAAATAAGTTACAATATTGATGTTGTAATACTGGTAGCACTAATATAACAATTTTATGATATATGTTACAATAAAGTAACAATTTTGAAACACGTTGATGGTTGTATTTGATCTCAGCATTCCTATCAGTGTTGTATACGGGTTTTTATGCATAATAGTAACCCAAGAATGCGATCAAACAGTTGCGATCAAAATAACAATTTTGAAATATGTTGATGGTTGTATTTTTTTATATATTTTTTTTAATCTCAGTATTCCAGGAATCCTGTGGGTGTTGTATAAGGGTTTTTATGCATAATAGTAGAATGTGATCAAACTAAAATAGTTTAAAATAGCTGGGCTAAGATATATAAAAAAAATGAATTACTGCAGAAATATGTTAATTCAATATACACATTATCCCACCGACCATAAAACAAAATTTTCCACACACTTTTACAAAGTTTTTTCAAAAAAATTATTTGATTATTTCAAAGGGTTACTAATGAAACATCATTTGGATATTTTCATGTCTGGGAAAAATGTGGGATTAAACGGACTAAGCAAAGTTAGCAAGAGTCTCGCGCAGCATGCAGCAAAGGTTTGGTTTTGTTTGAAAGAATAACGGAAGGCAGAGTGCTGAGAGAAATCACATGCATGCATAAGCGGTAACCTACTGTCTTCAGAAAAGTTAGGATGGCATTTTCTTTTCATATTTCCTCCTTGTAACGCCTGTTAATGTAGTGTTACTAAGAGCAGTTACCGTGGAAACCGCTCTATTTCTGCTGTTCCATCAGCGCCACCTGCTGTCAGACAGTGGAGTTACATTTTCATTCAGTCTGTCTGCGTTTGTGTTCAGACCAGTGTGGAAATGGGACCACATTTTTGTTGTAAATCTTAACATGTAGATGGAAAACAAACTAATGTGCATTCAAAAAATCTCAACACTTCGGATAATAAGGTAGCCTATGTAGAATTGTTTATGGAGCAGATAAAATGCCTGTAATTTATCATTTTGATTCATCCTTTTCCTAAAAACATTATCATTATCATTTTATAAAACTTTTTTTTTTTTGTCAACTTTACTTGAACATGTGGAACGTTATCTTGTAAGTCACCCAACCAATATTTTTTTGTTTGTTTAAAATCCGACCATCATTTTTAAAGGGGTGGTTGATTGCGATTTCACTTTTTTTAACGTTGTGTAAAGTTGCTTTTTGAGCATTAACAATATCTGCAAAGTTGCGGCGCTGAAAGTTCAATGCAAACGAAGATATCGCCTATTAAAATTCTGGAGGTTAATGCCTACAAAAACGGCTTGTAGGGACTACAACGAGTTACTTCCGGGGTTTGTGACATCACAAACCCAGACAAACCGCGCCCCCGGAAACATGCAACAAATTTTAATTGTTTTATGCAAACAAAAAGTGCATAGCGCTGCTCATTATATTTATTGTTTGTTGGTTTTCGACATTAAATTAGGTGATATGATTTCATTAGCACATTTTAATAATACCGTGATAATATTGATGATCATTTTGGCATCAGTTTCATCTCTATGCAGAACATTAGAGAAGTTTTGCAGATTGCTTTGGTTTGAAGGCTGCTGGTGCAAAGGCCTTGAAATGTATGACTCTACTCTTGAGTTAAACTCTTTTTTATTTTATTTTATTTTTTGCATCTTATCCAGGAGTGTGCACTACCCTCCGGAAACGTCTAGTATCATGATAATGGCAAGGATGGTGGCCACCATCAAGCAGGTTATTTTCTTTTTATTGGTCTAAATAATTGTCTAAAAGGATTGTTTACATGAATACATTTTTAGTAATTATGGAAGATTGTTTCCACCATTGAATAAAAAAAATAAATAAAGGTAACTGACTTTTTATCTTAAAATTCGGACCTTTTTTTCATAATTTTGAGATGTAAACCCACAATTGCAAGTCAGAATTGCTAGAAAAATAATTTGCAATGACCTTTTTTCATGTTTTAATTCAGTGGCTTCCATAAGTAAATGTGAAATAATTGCTAAGAGTTTTTTTTATTGTTTTTCCAGGCTCAAGATAAGGAACGCTGGCAGAAGTTGTTCTCTCATTTCTGTAGTCGCACAGCAAACGAAGAGGAGGAAATAGCTCATAAATTGTTGGGAGAGAAGTTTCGGGTAAATTTATAGTCTTTTGACTCCACTACACTCTAATTTGTTTGTACATTGTGGTAACACTTTACTATAAGTTTCCATTAGTTAATGTTAATGTATTAACTAACATGAACAATGCATGTATTACAGTCTTTGTTAATGTTAATGAAAATACAGTCGTTCGTGTTAATGCACAGTGCATTAACTAATGTTAACAAGCACAACTTTTGATTTTAATAATGCATAGTAAATGTCGAAATTAACATTAGCTAAGATTAATAAATGCTGTAGAAGTATTGTTCATTCTTAGTTCATGTTAACTAATGAACCTTATTGTAAAGTGTTACCTACGTTATTAACAGATCTCAAATTTGCCTATTTGGAGAAAGACAGAGTGCTTTTTTAAACGGACGTTAGTGACAAATTAATGATTTCTACAATGCAAAATATTGATTCACATCCTATAAGTCACTAAGTGAAAATGCCCCAAAATACAGTGTTGTTATTTTTTCAGGGACAGCTGGCCTTGCTGCGTAATCTCTTTACCACCGCGCTGTACGAGGATCGTCTCAGTCAGGTCAGACTCGCATTAATCTGTCTGTATCTTTACTGATTTAATTCATACGCAAACGTGTCACATGAACATACATTACCTTTCAAAAATTTGGGGTTGGTAAGATTATTTACATTTTTTCATTCTAATATGCTAATTTGCTGCTCAAGAAACATATCTGATTAATATATATTTTTGTATATTTTTTAAAATATTAAATATTCTTTGACTAAAAATGAACAAAAAGTCTTTTGTACTAAATGCATTTCTCTACTGTCACTTTTGATTCTTTGCTTTAATAAAAATCTTAATTTCTTTACAGTAACACTTTACAATAAGGTTCCATTCGTTAACATTAGTTAACTACATTAGTTATCATGAACTAACAATGAAAAATACTTCTAAAGCATGCATTTTTCTTAGTTATTTAATTTCAGCATTTACTAATGCATTATTAAAATAAAAAGTTGTATCCTTTAATGGTCACACTTTAGTTTGGGATCCAATTCTCACTATTAATTAACTAACTATTAACTACAACTTCTGCTTCAATAAACTCCTAATGTGCTGCCTATTGATAGTTAGTAAGGTAGTTGTTAAGTTTAGGTATGGTGTAGGATTAAGGGATCTAAAATATGGTCAGGCATTAATATGTGCTTTATAAGTATTAATAAACAGCCAGTATGCTAGTAATATGCATGCATAGTTAATAGTGAGAACTGATCCCTAAACTAAAGTGTTACCCTATTATTTAATGGACCTGAGCTAACATGAACGAACAGTGAACAGTTGCATTTTTATTAAATAATGTTAACTAAGATTAATAAATATAGTAACAAATGTCTTGTTCGTTGTTAGTTAATGCATTAACTAATGGGACCTTATTGTAAAGTGTTACCAAAAAAATCTTACAGAACCCAAATTTTGAAGGCTAGTGTTTATTTTCTTAAATACAATATCTGAAAAAAAGAAAATGTATTGATACCGGTAACTGACACTAGGGGGAGTTAACACCTGTTAATTGGTCAAATAGACTTGAATCTGGTTAAATACTAGTTGATATATCACTGCTTTTTGCCCATGTGATGCCTGAAGATTGTAATAGAGTGTAAATGAGAACTGAGTCTGTTCTTTGTGATAGTGGTTCACCCCAGAGGGGTTTCGCTCTCTATTTTCACTTGTCGGGACCAACGGTCAGGGTATTGGCACCAGGTAATATCCACTCAATGCAAACTTTATTATTTATTTTTTTTACCATAGACAAGTGTGCAGTCAAACAATATTTCTCTGTAGTTCTCTGAGTCAGTGGGTTCATGCGTGCGACGCGCTGGAGCTTCCCAGCCAGCAGAGGGAGCAACTGGATGCTTTCATCGACCAGCTGTACAAGGACATCGACAAAGGTCATTTTTCACAGACTCCCACCTGTTCATAGAGCTCGGCCCCTCACACATTGATCTGTATACCTGCCACGACTGAATCCATCTCTGCATTTGACATCTGGCTCCTCGAGCCTGAGACTGAGACACACATTTTACCACTTAGACGGCCATCGATCTGTGTAAAATATGATTGTTTTGTGCAGAAGTGTGAAATAAGTCCAAGAGATGAAAGACCGTTTTCTTTTGCAGAAACCGGCGATTTCCTCAACTGCGAGGGCTCTGGACTTTTCCTGCTGCAAAGCTCTTGTGAGAACCATCTTTATTCGTATTGGCACGTCTTTCAGTTTGCACAGCTGTGATATTTTCATTTTACACGCAAGCTGACTTTGAGGCGCGAAAATCAGGTCAGCTTAACAAATGTGAGCCTGGAGCACAAAACCAGTCTTAAGGGTCAATTTTTTAAAATTGAGATTTATACATCATCTGGAAGCTGAATAAATAATATTTCTAGTGATGTATGGTTTGTTAGGATAGGACAATATTTGGCCGAGATACAACTATTTGAAAATCTGGAATCTGAGGGTGCAAAAAAATCAAAATATTGAGAAAATCGTCTTTAAAGTTGTCCAAATGAAGTTCTTAGCAATGCATATTACTAATCAAAAATTAAGTTTTGATATATTTACGGTAGGAAATTTACAAAATATCTTCATGGAACATGATCTTTACTTAATATCCTAATGATTTTTGGCATAAAAGAAAAATCGATAATCTTGACCCATACAATGTATTTTTGGCTATTGCTACAAATATACTCCAGTGACTTAAGACTGGTTTTGTGCTCCAGGCTCACAAATATGTAGCAATAGTCAAAAAAACATTGTATGGGTCAAGATTATCGATTTTTCTTTTATGCCAAAAATCATTAGGATATTAAGTAAAAATCATGTTCCATGAAGATATTTTGTAAATTACCTACCGTAAATATATCAAAACTTAATTTTTGATTAGTAATATGCATTGCTAAGAACTTCATTCGGACAACTTTAAAGATGATTTTCTCAATATTTTTGCACCCTCAGATTCCAGATTTTCAAATAGTTGTATCTCGGCCAAATATTGTCCTATCCTAACAAACCATACATCAGTGGAAAGCTTATTTATTCAGCTTTCAGGTTATGCACAAATCTCAATTTTGAAAAATTGACCCTTATGACTGGTTTTGTGGTCCAGGGTCACAAATGAGGCCTGGTGATTGTGAAGATTTATGCTGGTTTTCTGTGATGCACAGGTAACCACAGCTGCGTTCCCAATGCAGAGGCGTCTTTCCCCGACAACAACTTCCTCCTCCACCTCAGCGCCCTCAGCGACATCAGCCCCGGAGAGGTCAGACGAGCATGTTGGATAATATTCTAAAGCCTTGAGTGTTTCATTGTTGCTAGCAATTACAGTCTAGACTCTGGAGGTTGGAGCAGTTTTGGCTGTTTGTCTGATAGATTGAAAAGGCCTGCATTCATAGCGCTACTGTTCATGTTGCACAGACTTATTTTTTTAATAGGTTTGTTTATCTGAATCATATTAGCCAGTGCATGGCAGCTTTTTGTGAATTTGTAATGGCTTTCAGCGCCGAATTCACATTGTAGTTAAGAAAGAGAGGGTTATGAATTTTTATAAGGTTACCTAATGCCAGATTTGTTGCACAGTGACCATTTATTCTTATGTTTTGCAGAGTTGTGTGTCAATCTGAACTGAATTGAGAAATGCTTTTTAAATTCCAATTTGGTTCCTGAATTTGATTTGAGGTGAGGTAGCAAACAGGATGTGGAATTGCAAGGAAGTAGAATTAAATGGGGAAAAATGTTAAAATTTTGGGAAACAAACGTAGATGCTCTACCATTCAAAAGTTGAAACACTAATTTATATTTACTGAGAAAGCATTAAATTGATGGAAAGTGAGAGTAAAGACATAATTTTGTGAAAGATTTCTATTGCAAATACATGCTGTTCTTTTGAACTTTCTATTCATCTGTGAATCCTGAAAAATAAAATGTATCACAGTTTCCAGAAAAATATAAAGCAGCACAGCTGTTTTCAACACTGATAATAATCAGAAATGTTTCTTAAGCAGCAAATCGGCATATTAGAATGATTTCTGAAGATCATGTGACACTGAAGACTGGAGTAATGATGCTGAAAATTCAGCTGCGCATATATTTTAATGTATATTAAAATAGAAAAACTTTATTTTACATCATAATAATATTTCACAATATTGCATTTTTTCCTGTATTTTTTATCAAATAAATGCAGCCTTGATGAGCAGAAGAAACTCCTGTAAAAACATAAAAAATCGTTCTGATCCCAAACTGTTGACCGGTAGTGTATATTCACAGCTATTCTGAATTGTAATAGTATTGCACAATTTTACTGTATTTTTAAATGCATAAGGGACTTCTTTCAGAAACATAAATCGTACAAACCCCGAACTTTTGAACGCGAGTATGTTTCCATACAGTGATTGTGTACGAGGTGTCTGCCGGGCTCCAGACAGAACAAGAATAAATTAATAGTATGAATAATGATTTAAATTTTGCTCTGTTGGTGAGCATCTGGAAAAATGAAATGTTCACTGACTTTGAGAAAAATGCTGAAGTAAGTAAAGAAGTAAGACCATGAAAGCCGTCAGACCCGCAGAGTGCTTTCATGATTCTGGCCAAATTATAAAACAGAAAGCCGATTATTTCTCTACAGCTCAATTCCCTCAATTCATCATGTAACTGTGAAAGAATTGAGAACGGAATTGCTTCATTGTTGATTGTCCCATGCATTTCTCTCCTCCTCTCTGCAGGAGATCTGTATCAGCTACCTGGACTGCTGCCAGCGAGACAGGAGTCGTCATAGCCGGCACAAGATCTTGAGGTAAACCAATGCAATCCCTTGTTTAAGCATTCTGTGTGAAACAGCTGAGTCTACCTCCAGAGAGGATCAATGGCCTTGTTCCCTGGCAGCAGCTCTGGGCCTGGATAACCACAGGGGCCCTCCGCTGGCTTGCTGCTGGGGCCCTGCTCCACTATTGATCACTTACCTGTCAATCACAGCAGCTATGATGACCAATGAGGGTTTGCTCGGAAACCCCACTTAATCTATATTCACTTTATTCCTGTGAAAAGCCTGACTTCACCTTGAGAAGAATCGCCGATCTTCGTGGATGTGAAGTCGAGATCAGAGACGAACCCCCCTTGGATCTGATGGATATGATTTATCTTGTTATGGAATAAGTGTAGATTGGAAGCCCTAATGGACCGAACACTTGAGTGTGAAAGATTAATGATGCTGACATTTTTAATATTCAGCATTCAAACCCTTGTATTAGGATTTCAGGTAGCACTTTATTTTAAGGTGTCCTTGTTACATATGTTACATGTACTTACTGTTATAATAACAATTAATTATGCAATAATTACATGCAAGTAACCCTAACCCTAACCATGTAGTAAGTGCATGTAGTTAATTAATATTACTCAGTGCTCATATGTGACCCTGGAGCACAAAAGCAGTCTTAAGTCGCTGGGGTATATTTGTAGCAATAGCCAACAATACATTGTATGGGTCAAAATGATCGATTTTTCTTTTATGCCAAAAATCATTAGGATATTAAGTAAAGATCATGTTCCTTGAAGATATTTTGTACATTTCCTACTGTGAATATATCAAAACTTAATTTCTGATTAGTAATATGCATCGCTAAGAACTTCATTTGGACAACTTTAAAGATGATTTTCTCAATATTTAGATTTTTTTGAACCCTCAGATTCCAGATTTTCAAATAGTTGTATCTCGGCCAAATATTGTCCTATCCTAACAAACTTCAAAATAAAAGCTTATTTATTCAGCTTTCAGATGATGTATAAATCTCAATTTCGAAAAATTGACCCGTATGACTGGTTTTGTGCTCCAGGGTCACATATGTATAATTACACTGGAACAAGGACACCTTAAAATAAAGTGTAACCGGATTTTATTTATTTATGTACTTACTTGCTGTTCTGGATAGTAACTGAGTACATGTAATCTGGATAGATTCCAAAAATTAAGTACTTTTAATTCGATTATATTACACTTTAAAATACTCCTAATCAAACTTTTTTGTCAGCCGAACCTCTTTCACCTGATATATTTACTTGAAGTACCTTCTGAGATTTTAAGGTAATAATTTAGTAATTAAGTAACACATTTGCATGTTCACGGTTTTCTGGTCACATGACATGCAGGAAAACAAATGCAATATTACAATTTTTTTAGTACGTTTTTTATTTTGATTGTTGTTGTTTTAAAATGACTTATTTTTAATGATTTATTTAATCATTAGCTTTTCATTAACCTCGTTTCTTCGTGAACCCCAGTTTGGGAAACCCTGACGTAATGTAATGTTTAATGCACTTCATGTTGTTAATAACGACGAATGGAATATATTTTCTTTCTCTTTGTATTTTATATAAATATGGTACAAGATTATCCTATTTAAATCAATGTGATAAACGAGTTAGGTCAAAAGTAATCTAAAAGTAAAATGATTATATTACCTCTACTGTGTAATGTAATGGATTACGTTACTGACTACAATTTTTGTCATGTAATTTGGAATCAGTAACGGACTACGATTTCTACCCAGCACTGATTGTTTGTTTGCTTATTTTATTTTTGAATAATCTTCACAGTTCTTGTTTCTGACAGGGCAAATAAACAACCATTAAAGCAATTAGGCAGAACGAGACAGTATATACTCTAAAAAATGCTGGGTTGTTTCAACCAAACTTTGGGTCCAATATGGACCCAACTTTTGGGTTAAAATTTAAAAGTAAAAATTTAACCCAACGGCTGGGTTAGTCCATATTTGACCCAAAGTTGGGTTGAAACAACCCAGCATTTTTTATAGTGTACTTACCTAGTTTTTCTTACACAAAACTGTTGCATGACTCTTAAAATACTTAGGGGAAAAAAAGAGCTGCATAACAATTCTTACATTAATTTTTTTGTGTATTCAACTGAAAATATAAGCTAAATCTGTTTTAAATAGTGACAGAATTGTGATTTTGGATTTTGGCTTTTTAAATGACAAACTACATAATTTCCCCCTCTGGTTTTCAGGGAGAATTACTTATTCGTCTGTTCCTGTCAGAGGTGCACGTCCCAGATGGATGATGCTGATATGACATCGGAGGAGGAGGAGGAGGAGGAAGGTGAAGGTGAAACAGAGGGAGACGACATTGAGGACGAAATGACAGATGTGTGATTTCACGCCGGTTCAACCACCTCACTTGTTTGTCTGTGGACCTTTCCGATGTGATCCTGACCCCCATCACATGGCCTAATAATCTACAGCAGTTGAGAAGCGAACATCACACTTACAGTAGCAGTACGGTTAACTGTCTGGCTGTTATAAACTTAATATCAAAGCCTATGCAAAATATAAATGCGCTGTTTTTATCATGTGCTTTTTTTGTCATGATTTCTACCATGCAATGGGTTAAAGTAGCTCCAAACGCACACACATACAAAAAAACTGTGACCATGCATGAGACATGATCTGTCTGTGCACTGAGGGGTTATATTATATAGTGACCATCCACAAGAACATGAATTCTCCGTTTTATCACATCTCAGAGAAACTACTCTCATCAGATCGAGAGGAAGAAGAGACCGGCTTCATGTTACTGTAATGTGACGAAAAGATCAACAAGAAATCAAATCTGACCCGGTTTACTACTTATAAATATTTGATCCACACTTGAATTTTTTCTTTTTCAGCTGACGACATCTAGGTCAATAATCAGTGTATAGCCAAATAACGAGTTAGGCATTGTTATAGGCTTTTGTTGAAATCTTGGCAACTGGTAATGTGAATTTAATAAAGGTTATGGCAATAACAGTAGTTATATGCAGTAGCGATAGCACATAACTATATGTTTGAATAATAATCTTTCAAAAAGTGGGCGTCGTTGGGGTCCTCTGCAATCAAGTTTAATAATTTTTGTATTTTTCACTTTTCACAATCCATAATGTCTCAAAGCAGCTTTACATAAAAGGTCTTAACCCAGTGAGTGAGCCAGAATTGACTCTTGTGAGAAAAAAAAAATCCATACGATGTTTAGGGTGAAGGAAAAACCCTGAGAGGACCCAAGTCTTTTTTTAGCATACACTACTGATATTTATTTGAGTCTCTTATGTTCACCAAGGCTGCATTTATTTGTTTTAAAAATATAGTAAAAACAGCAATATTGTAAAATATTATTTAAAATAACTTTTCTATGTGAATATATTGTAATGTGTAATTAATTCCTGTGATCAAAGCTGAATTTTCAGCAGTCTTCAGTGTCACATGATCCTTCAGAAATCATACTAATATGCTGATTTGCGGCTCAATAAACATTTCTGATTAATATCAATGTTGAAAACAGTTGTGCTGCACAATATTTTTGTGGAAACGGACACTCCACCATTTTAAAAATGTGGGCCAAGTAATATTTAAACAATACAATTTATAAAGTTTGCATTAAATTTAACAAAAGTGACATTTGTAATGTTACAAAAGATTTTTTATGTTCCTTTGAACTTCCTATTCATCAAAGAATCCTGGAAAAATGTATCACAGTTTCCACAAAAATATTAAGCAACAAATACTGCAGCAAATCAGCATATTAGAATGATTTCTGAAGGATCATGTGACACTGAGGACTGGAGTAATAAATTACAGTTTAACAGATATTCACATAGAAAACAGCTATTTTAAATGGTAATAATATTTCACAATATTCCTGTTTTTACTGTAATAAATGCAACCTTCGTGAGAGATTTATTTCAAAAACATAAAAAAAAACGTAATTATTACAAACTTTTGACTGATGGTGTATGCAAAATCACACATAGCATATTTAATAATGCCACGTGTTAAATAAATAAATGATTCAGTGTTTAAACTGTAAGGATGATTAGTTTAGTTTAGTTAGAGTGATGCAGGTAGTGTTCAGAACCGCATCCCTCACAGTCTGGCTGCTGATGTATAGTCTTTTGAAATTCATCCTAAATGACTGGAAGAACTGTCTGTCGCTGTCTGGCTTATATGGGCCCTAGCTGGCTGTCGTTTGCAGTCTTTGAAATCCGTCCTGAATGGCTGGGATGATGCAGGCAGCGGTCAGTGAGTCTTCATCACCGTGTGACTTGTGTAGGCTGGAGTTTGCAGTCGTCGCTCGGCAACACGGAGCTGGACCGAATCAAACTCACTAACTCGCATTCTGGCTCCTTTCTGATATCTAACGCCCACTGTTCACGATCCAATCAGTTCTTGATGGATAAAATCAAGTCGCTTGTTGAATATTCTGTTTCGCTTGGAATTACAGCACGTTATGAAAGTCAAATGCGAATGCTGCTGCATGTTGACTTTAAAGGAGACATGCCCCTTTTTGCAATATGTAATATAAGTCTCTGGTGTCCCCAGAATGTGTCTGTGAAGTTTCAGCTCAAAATACTACACACACACAAGTTAAAAACACACACGAGTTACAAAAACAGTGGGTTATGTCTGTGAAGGTAAACAGCTGGGAAATAAATCACATGTTTATTTTAGATCGGCGTGTCAGCAGCAATATACAGTAGCCTAAATAAATCAATAAATGCACTGCTCTGTTGTCTCCTCTGAAGCTGGGACTCTAAACAGTGACTAGTAAACCGTCGTCGCTTGCGAAATCAAAATGAAGGCGCTGTGGGTGGAAACTTACAGATTAAGGGGCGGTAATATTATAATGAGATCCCTTTGCCACGTCACCAAGGGAGCGAAATCAGACGCGCTTGTTTTCTCAGACGCTTGCAGAAAAAGGCTTCCCAATAGGGATGGGCGTATCGATCCGAAGTATCGATATATCGATAGTGATGCGAGTATCGAAAGTATCGATACTCAAACAATAAATATCGATACTAAGGTGTGTTTTATTTACCAGTGATTTTGTTTATTTAACAAAAAAATAATGCATTGAATTGGACGAATAACCTATGTTAGTAAATAATTGTGTACGATAGAACTATTTTCATGCTCATCTGAACACACGCAAATGTTGCAAGACAGAACCAATCCATCACTGAGAGCGTTCACTCACTTCTGACAGTGCATTCAAACAGGGCTGCGTTTCCCAAAAGTATCATAAGAAAGCATTAAAGCTTTTGGGAACGGCAGCCCTGAACAATGCTTATCAGAGGACAGAAAAAAAAAACATATATGTTTGAGTTATTTCACAATAAACAAATTGAAATTAGCCTACATAGTTTGTGCAATTACATTTATTGAAACTGAACATTGAAAGATAATATTGATCATGTTCTATTCTGTAATGTTAGTATAAATCATACACTGTCAGAATAAAAAGGTTGCATTTTATGCATGCAACAGCCTGTCACCCTTATGAAAATGAACCATGGTTTTACTAAAGTGACTGAGTGGTTTTACTATAGTTCAACTGTAGTATTTGTAGATTCGAATCATGTGTAAACAAAAAACATATTTGAACCATGTGTAAACAAAAATATAACCTAATAAGTTACAATTAAGGCGTTTTGAATGTTAAAATGCGTTTTAAACAAAGTTAAGTGGTTATCATTACCCATTTTACTCTTAGTAATTTAATACATTTCATAATTTAAAAGTTTAGTTCAGAAGTATCGTATCGGTATCGATATTGACGATACTGCCTTGAAAAATATCGGTTTGGTATCGAAAACAAAATAAGTGGTATCGCCCATCCCTACTTCCCAAAACAAAGTTACTGGGTTAATCTTTTTCACGTTTCCTTGGTTGGTAGATGCACCGGGGACCTGGTTATAGCACTTAAAACCTGGAAAAGTCAGATTTTTATGATATGTCACCTCATATGTCACTCTTTTTAAGTTGCCAGCCACCGCCTGCATTTTTGATCATTTTCACAAACATCTCATGGCCCCCAGAATAGTATTTTGTTGCATGAATATCTGAACATGCAATATGTCAAAAAGAACAGAACCTCTGCTTTAAACAAACACAACTTTTATTATAGATTCATGCATTCTTTTTTTTATCAACACTTGAATGTGGTTAAGTTTAATAAAAAGGGCAACATTTTGAACAAAAATCTGAGAAAATCGCATTTTTATAAAAGGTTGTCTGGAGCGGATTCAGAAAGATGATCAAACCATAAAAACTTTTTTTTTAGTTCCTTTACAAGTACAAGGCAAAAAGTGCAATGCAAATATAAGGCAATGTTGTATACAGTTTAAAGTAAAACAGAATAAAAACAACAACAAAAAACATCAAATGAACATAAACAACAAAAAATGTTAGCATAAAAAAGTGCTGTATAATATTAGGGCAGTTACATACATTTGAAAAGCTTTAGAATTGTTATTGTTTTATAAGCTTTTTATTTTGTGATCTCATTTTAGAAAGGGTTTCAAAATATATTTTAAGATCAGTGTTACAAAAGGTAATATGATGGTTTCTTTTGAATTATTTTTGACTTATGAGTATAAAACTTTGCTAAAATAATTAACAGATTAATAATGTACTTTTGTTTTTCAGAAAAATATGGGTTTTGAAAACAATGTAAAATATCATGAGGTTCTAAATTAAGGGCTTTGTTTAATTTTTTTTTATGTCATGTCTATTTTAAAGTCAACCCAAAATGAAATAGAAAAAAAGAATGTAGAAAAATAACAGTTCAATAATCGTACAATAGAACAATAAATGTTCAACATATTCAACTGATATGTTACAAAAGGTACATTTATCACAAACACTGAATATATCTGCTAACAGCTGCATTTACAGGATAACATCTGTGAATCATTTTGTAAAGTATTTCTTTTTGCTCTATTAGAAATAACAATCGCGTTAGTTTTATATGTGCATTTATACGCCATGTCTTGTTTCTGCTTCTTTGCCGTGTTTTGGTCCGGGGATTCAGTCCTCTTTCAAAATATGTGTAATAGCGCCTCCTACCGTACAGACCTTCTGTAGCTCCGCCCCTTTTCAGCGCTGCGTTCATTCCAGAGTTGCGAAGTCTGCTTATAATACTCGACTTTGGGCTTCTTTTTTTTTGTTAAAGGGATAGTTCACCCAAAAATGAAAATTAGCCCATGATTTACTCACCCTCAGGGCATCCTAGGCGTATCTGACATTCCTCTTCAGACGAACACAATCGCAGTTATATTTAAAAATGTCCTGGCTCTTCCAAGCTGTATAATGTGTGTGTGTGTGTGTGTGTGTGTGTGAAATTTGAATCAACTCATTAATCTGTTGTTTGACCTCTTCATATTTAAGAAAAAAGAGAACTATAGCTTCCAAAGTCAGACGGTATCCAGTCAGACCGTACCAATGTCCAGCGACTACTAAATTGTCAGTGGCAATAATTTTGGTCTTTTGTCTTCCATTATGTCCCCACCAATGCCAAAATCAAACCTTTATCATAGGGCTGCACGATTAATCGAATACGATTGTCATGCGCATTTTGTTAGCGTAAGGGATGTGTTTCCAGGTTAACAACAAAAAAAAAAAGTAATACATTTACATCTTAAGAGGACAAATACGATGAATATAGACTCGTGATGTAGTTTTCACTGCTTTAGGATTAACAGAACTTTAGATAGTTTCCATGTACTTGTCTAGATCAACTTTGAGTAGGTAAACCACGGCTCTGTGAAGTAAATGCTGCTCCATCTGAAAGCATGTGAAAATACCACATTTAATAACATATTTTTACTCCAAACTCACTTCATAACATCAGTCGAGTGTTTGAAATAAATCCTTCTGTGAGATGATGTGGCTTCTTACACAGAATAAGGCACGCAACATATTTCATAGTATTTAAGCAGTGATAAAGGCACTGCATTATAAATATACTTTATTTTAATGAAAATTATAATAATAAGAACTCCGATAAACCGTATATTGCCGTAGTCGTGTGTTTATTAGTCACGTTGAATCAATGAAAGCAGTTGAATCTTCTGTTTATTCAGCTGCAGCGATAGGCATTTTCTGGGTTTCTTCTGCGAGGCGTATTTGGAGTTTCAGCGCGAGAGCGCCCTCTGGCCTTCGGATGGAGATTTACTGCTGATCATAGAACCGTGCTTCACTGAAAGATACGCACGACAATCGCAGCTTCTGTCGAATCGCGATCTAGATTCCATTTCGATTTATCGTGCCGTCCTACTTTATCATGAAATCTGCTTCGAACATTGCAGGACTCATGATAACTTTCGTTTACTCTACAATAAGTAAATCCACTTCCCCAGCTAATTATGCTTCAACATGCTATGGAGCTACCGCAAAAACTGAAGTTCAAAGTTGGCTGCACGCTTGTTTCTCCGATGCATAACTGTCTGTGAAAACAGAATGTTGTCTCATGAATGACTGAAATTTTGTCAGTGGCAGGGAAAGAGTTAAAGTAGCCGAGTAGCGTCATCTGCTGGTAAAGACTTCTGTGTGATTAGGTGAAATCAGATAGCATTGGCTTTGCCATCATCCAATCATGTCTGATTTCCCGCGGCCAATTCACCTGCTGTTTGTCATTGCAGTTGTATCAGTTGTGCAGCAGTCTGGAGTGCTTTGCTAATCTCACTGATGGCAGATCGGTAGTGAGTAAGCGCTGCCGTCCTAGTTGCCAAGCTGATGAATTTTACCCCACAATTCTCTGTTTGATGTAGAGTGAGGACGATCTGCTATGTTGCAGAAAGTATGAAAATCCTGGCAATCCCATTTTATACCTCCTGTCATAATCCTCCAGTTTTTAATACTCTCATCCTCTGTTTATGAAATTCATCTCGCAGCTCTCACACTTCTTGCTCTCTTCTCTTCACGGATGATGTTATTGACAATTTCTGTGTCTTCCTCATCATCTCTGCCAAAATAATTAAACATTTACTGGAGCAGACTCTAAATAAAGCATAAACAGGAATGTTTTCCAAGCAAAACTAAACATAATGACTGATAAGGAGTCTTCTCTTTGCAAATAAACTATTGCTGTTTTAATGGTGCTTACAATAATGAAGGCATCTCTGTTACTGCTGCCCATACTAGGATTTGAAGAGGCCCCTAACTTTATTGAACTTTGGCATGCAACTTGAATCATTTGTGTTTCGCACATGAATACTTCAATACAGAATATCACCTTCACAATCATGCAGTAATCTGATATAAATGCTTCGAACACCTTAGCAGCCGTGTAGTAAGATGCTAAAATACTCAGACTGCCTTAGCAAACATGCAGTAATCTGAAATTAAAATGCTTCAAACACCTTAGCAACCGCGTAGTGAGATGCTAAAACACCCAGAACGCCTTAGCAACCATGCAGTAATCTGAAATTAAAATGCTTCAAACACCTTAGCAACCGCGTAGTGAGATGCTAAAACACCCAGAACGCCTTAGCAACCATGCAGTAATCTGAAATTAAAATGCTTCAAACACCTTAGCAACCGCGTAGTGAGATGCTAAAACACCCAGAACGCCTTAGCAACCATGCAGTAATCTGAAATTAAAATGCTTCAAACACCTTAGCAACCGCGTAGTGAGATGCTAAAACACCCAGAACGCCTTAGCAACCATGCAGTAATCTGAAATTAAAATGCTTCAAACACCTTAGCAACCGCGTAGTGAGATGCTAAAACACCCAGAACGCCTTAGCAACCATGCAGTAATCTGAAATTAAAATGCTTCAAACACCTTAGCAACCGCGTAGTGAGATGCTAAAACACCCAGAACGCCTTAGCAACCATGCAGTAATCTGAAATTAAAATGCTTCAAACACCTTAGCAACCGCGTAGTGAGATGCTAAAACACCCAGAACGCCTTAGCAACCATGCAGTAATCTGAAATTAAAATGCTTCAAACACCTTAGCAACCGCGTAGTGAGATGCTAAAACACCCAGAACGCCTTAGCAACCATGCAGTAATCTGAAATTAAAATGCTTCAAACACCTTAGCAACCGCGTAGTGAGATGCTAAAACACCCAGAACGCCTTAGCAACCATGCAGTAATCTGAAATTAAAATGCTTCAAACACCTTAGCAACCGCGTAGTGAGATGCTAAAACACCCAGAACGCCTTAGCAACCATGCAGTAATCTGAAATTAAAATGCTTCCAACACCTTAGCAACCGCGTAGAGAGATGCTAAAACACCCAGAATGCCTTAGCAACCATGCAGTAATCTGATAAAAAATGTTTGAACACCTTAGCAACTGCATGGTAAGGTGCTAGGGTAACTATGGTAACTTTTTGATGTTGTGTTAGCTAATGCTTCATCTTATTGTTTGACCGTTGGTGTATGGTGGATGGCATGCTAAAACACCCAGAACGCCTTAGCAAACATGCAGTAATTGAAATTAAAATGCTTCCAAAACCTTAGCAACTGCGTAGTGAGATGCTAAAACACCCAGAACGCCTTAGCAACCATGCAGTAATCTGATAAAAAATGTTTGAACACCTTAGCAACTGCATGGTAAGGTGCTAGGGTAACTATGGTAACTTTTTGATGTTGTGTTAGCTAATGCTTCATCTTATTGTTTGACCGTTGGTGTATGGTGGATGGCTTATATATAGTGGCCCATAGAAACAGCTGCTAATGAGGCATCTGTGTAAATATCTATGCTTTGAACACCTTAGCAACTGTGTAGCTAAATGCTAACACTCAGAACATCTTAGCAATCATATAATTAACATCCTAAAACACATTAGCAAAGAATCTGATTAACAATCAGAACATAATAGCAGGCATTTCATCTTAACAATCATATAATAACGTCTTAAAAACACTCACAACAGATTAGCAAACACACAGCAACATGCTAACACTCAGAACATCATAGCAATCAGTTAGTAATGTATTCAAAACACTCAGACCACATTAGCAAACGGTGATGGTGTGTTTTGCGCTGTGGTTAGTTTATCATAACAATCCATTTAATCGTGCTGTGAAATCAAATTACGTTTCTATTAATGGACCAGTGGTTATTTTTGCAGCACATGAATATGTTTTTTTATTTTTCCTTTTAATTAGCAGTTAATCCCTATTTGGGAAGATTTGAGACGGTTTGTATGTGTTCCCTCTCTCTGTGGAGCCAGATCGAGCTGCAAGAGTTTGTTTTCGGAGACTGTGAAAGCCGGCTGCATCTGTAAACAATCTGTTTGTGTCTGTTTTGAACCCGTATCTGCCTCTGCTCCTCTGGATGTTGTTTTACTGAATGAGGCTATAATACAAGTTGGACATCCTGCGAGGATGAAAGAGACGGGAATTACAGGGCGGAAGGGAAGGACACCTGGGTTTGTGTCTTTGAGGAATAACCACTGGATGCAGCTGACAGCACAGAGCCAGCTGGGGCCCGACAGCTCAGGCCAGCGGCCCCGCAGGAGCATGTCCGAGTCTGCTTTGAAATACTCTCGCAGAATGGCCCACTGTGAGAAATGTCACACAAGAAGTGGAGCTCCAGAACGAGAAGGGTCAGAGGACGGATCCCTGGGGGACACCGGCTGATGTAGATGTAGAAGAGGAGGGCAGCACTCAAATGAAAGACAATTACGACTACAGAGAGAAATAAGTCCTTATTCGGACGCAGCCTGGAGCAGAATGATCGAATTTAAATTATGAAAAGTGATTGAAAGGATGTCCAACTCATGACTGAAATAACACTTCACGTCACATGATTAAAACGATTGAGTCAAATCTTCTGCGTTTACAACAGACCCAGGCCAGGGACTTAGCTATATTTACAAAGTCTGTAACTAATGAATATACACTGTTTACACTTCAAGATAATGCTAATGAGTGCTCCCTTTTTAGTCCGTAATTAACTTGCGTGCAGCAAGCTCTTATTTGCACACATTTGTTACACTTCGGTGCATTAACACAAATCCGTGTGCTCATATTTCCTTGAACAACAACAACAAAAAATGCATATATATATATATATATGCAGAACTTTGTCCTTTATCAGCAGTGCCATAAATATAGCCTTGTCCTCAAGGGATTCTTGTAAAGGAGTAAGAATTGTGTGGGCACCATGAGTTTTTGCATCTATTAAGTAGTGGTACGTGCCGTTTTAAAAGCAGTTCTTTGATTTAGAAAATCTCGCTGTTCTAATACTGTTTTGGTTCTAAGAACTGACCTTGTTCGGCTGGAAGAGCCAACACAGTCAGTGTGGATTGTAAATGGTATTTCAAGTATTTTGAAATATAAATTAAAACATATTTCAAGGAAGATGAGCAATCACTATTTAGTACACATAAATTATGATGATGTTCATTTTGAATCATATATTTCTTAAATATAAAGTTAAAAATATATCACCGTAAACTTTTTCAGTGCACAGGTGCAAGGAGGTGCAAATTTAGTGAAATATGAAATTTATGTCTGTTTAACACACAAACCCATAATATGGATTCAGAAGATTTAGTCTTTTAATCTTAAATGTTCAATGCAACTTAATGTTTGTTTTTATGTTGCGTTCTCAATACTTGTACTTTTAATTTTCTTGTAATTTTCATGAATATACTGGTAAAAGTAGTAATGATGATATGGAGTCAATACGATTTTTAATGTTTTTAAAGAGATCTCCTATGCTCATCAGGGCTGCATTTATTTGATCAAAAATACAGAAAAAACAGTAATATTGTGAAATATTATTACAATTGAATGTAACAGTTTTCTATGTTAATATACTTTAAAATATAATTTATTCCTTTGATGCAAAGCTGTATTTTCAGCATCATTACGCCAGTCTTCAGTGTCACACGATCTTTCAGAAATCATTCTAATATGCTGATTTGTTATGCATATTGGAAACAGTTTTTGCTGCTTAATGTTTTTTGGAACCTGTGATACTTTTTCCAGGATTCTCTGATGAATAAAACATTAAAAAGAACAGCATTTATTCAAAATAGATATCTTTTTCTAACAATATAGCGCTTTACTACCACTTTTTCATTTTTTAACAATTTAACACACCCTTGCTGAAAAAAAGTATCTTCTTTCAAAAAAAAAAAGAAAAAAATGTACTGGCTTTTGAACTTTTGAATGGTAGTGTATATTGAAAAACCAACTTAATTAAAAGGAAAGACAAGCATTCATACCCCCTTGACAGATATTTGTTCTTGTTTTAAGCATAAACTCACTTAATTCAAAAAAAACAAATTCAGATTGCATATCTTCACTTTGCATCTCACATGTCTTGATTTAAGGATGTTTACATATTTGTATTAGAAAACAATGAAAAAAAAAAAAATAACCTGAGGAAAATGTTTTAACAATGCATGCAACATTTTTTATTTTTTGCTTTAAATTTAGGCGAAAATACCAAAAAACGCCCTGAGCTTAAGTGGTTAAGATGAGACATCCGTGTCTTTAACCTCTGTGTCCCGCCACTTGGTGAGATAAGCTTACTTAGCATTACTGTAGTTGGGTTTTCACATATGCACATTTATGCAGACGCTGCACAGTGAAAAACTAATTAGCAAGCTGCTTTGCTCAGAACCGTTTCTCAAGTTGAAGTATGAAGCACATGGAAACAATCAGCAGCGAGCTGTCCAAATCTGTTAGCGCTGTGAAAGCCATGAGCGCCCAGGAGGGAGATTGTAAAGCAGAGTGACTGACTGCTCATGTCCCGTGGAGCTGATGGAAAGCTCATTTGCACAACTACCCAGACTCCGCTGACATAAACAAAGAGACTAGCACCGCAGAATTGGGTCCATGAATGTCTCGCGATTGAGACGCGGTTTCACGTTTGTTCTGAATGGCTTAATTTTCTTGAAGGTTCAACAAACCATTCCTGAAATGTTCTTACAATGGCGGACGTTCGTCAAAAAAGTCCCAGCTGGGAGATCGCAAGCTCTTTCACGGTTCACGAAAAGTACACAGCTTTTGTAGAGCAAAATGTTTTATTAATTCAGACTCTAATGGATATAGGCATCACACTGTTCTCTTTTTCTTTACGTCTGAATAGAGACCCATGGAGGTTAGGAGGCGATTGTGTTCCATTTGCAGCGTTTTGATACACAGCGAGGGTTTTGGGCTTTTTTTTAGCACAGTAAATGGATTGCTGCTTTCCCTCTCATTCATTATTCTGTTCTCTCAACAGTGGCTTGAGACCTTTGGAATATGTTGACATTTGCAGAAGTTGTCCAACCCTATCCAATTTTGAATCCCAGACAATCAAAATAAAGCCGTGTTTTCCAGAAGAACTGGAGTGTGCCGCACAGATGATTTCATCCACACATAGCTGTCCCAGTGAGACTCATGAAGTGTGAAAAAGTGCTGGTCATTCAGTGGTCAGTCGTCTTATCTGAGTTTCTAATTCATTACAACAGGTTCCTTGTTAAATGAAGCTAATCGTTTTTTTCCTGCTTGGCATTTTGAAGTCGGCCGATGTAAAAGGAGGAACACTGAACAATTATGTTTAACTGATTCTGGGAGTCTATTTAGTAGGTCGGCAAGATATTCCACAGAGATAAGATATAACTACCTTCTTGTCCTCGGGCGAGGCATTTACTGGGTTTTATGTCGCACAAAAGGTCATTCATGAAGCAATCATTTCAGAAATGTTTGGCCCACCGCAGAATTAACATGGAGGTTCGACACGACAATTCTGTGATTTTGACTTTCTGTTCAGAGGACATGAATGAACCGATGGAAGTGGCATGAGCAGTTCAGTAGATGTCACTCTTGACTGACGAACAATAAGCTGATGTTAGCAACTTTATCAACTTAAAGGAATAGTTCACCCTAAAATGAACATTTGCTGAAAATGTGCTCACCCTCAGGTCAGCCAAGGTTAGGATGAGTTTGCTTCTTCATCAGATTTGGAGAAATGTAGCATTGCATCAGTGTCTCAGCAATGGATGCTCTGCAGTGAATGGGTGCCGTCAGAATGAGAGTCCAAACAGCTGATAAAAAACATCACAATAATCCACAAGTAATCCACAGCACTCCAGTCCATCAGTTAACATCTCGTGAAGCCAAAAGAAACAAATCCATCATTAAGACGTTTTACATTTAAACCATTGTTTCAAACTAAAATATGAATTATCTATCCATAATATTGCTTCCTCCAGTGCAAAAGTAGTCTCGCCTGAATCAGGAGAAAAATATGCACAAATCAAGCACCGTTTACAAGCCAAAACAATTCAAAACAAATATGTTGATGTGAGAGACAACAGGCAATGGACTTTTTCACTGGAGGAAAAGTTATTATGGATTATGGACTCTTTTTATTATTGATTATGGATTTTGACCAGAAGTGACTTTATAAAGTTAAAACATCTTAATGATGGATTTGTTTCTTACAAACAAGCATCTTTTGTCTTCTCAAGACATTAACTGGACTGGAGTGTGGTTACTTGTGGATTATTGTGATGTTTTTATCAGCTGTTTGGACTCTCATTCTGACGGCACCCATTCGCTGCAGAGCATCCATTTGTGAGCAAGTGATGCAATGCTACATTTCTCCAAACCTGATGAAGAAGCAAACTCATCTACATCTTGGATGGCCTGAGGGAGAGTAAATTTTCAGCAGATTTTCATGTTTGGGTGAATTATTCCTTTAATACTCTCTTCATCTGGGGCTAATTAAAAACGTCTGATCCCGATATTCATATTTGTAAACTAGACTGTTTAATTTTCTGAAGAAAATGAGTGTTGTTTTCCGTGATGCCAAGGTATTTTGAACGTATTAGCGTTAGGGTTGCTAGATGGTTGTTTACTGGTCCGAGTCTGTTACAAGCCGTTTTTGATTATAGTTTGAAGTAGATTTTTATTAATTAATATTAATATTACTTGACTTTTGGGGTCAGATTTACTAACAGCTTGCGCCAGCAAAAATCCTATTTTGGTGGTAAAAACTACTGTCAGGATTTACTAAAGGCACGCAGTGAAAAATTAGTAATGAAAATGCATGGTCATTTTTGCGGCTGTCCTTATTGCATATGCATTTGTAGGAGTTTCCCTTTCAGACAACATTTATGGGAGGAGAGTATTAAAATTAATCACACAACGCAATTTACTAAGGTTTGCATTATTAAATTTACTGGTATTTGTGCCATTATTTAATGCCCAAAAAAGCATGTCTCAAACCAGATGCTAATTTGTGCTGCTCTTGGTGGATTGCGTTGGCCATTATGGAAATAATCCGGCTGTGTTTGTGGTCTTTAATGTGCACATTGTCCGTAGATCAGCATAACTTTCCACTCATATCGGTGCTTTTATGGGATTGTGCTCTCATGCTAATTTGCCCTGTTTTAGTAAATCTGCTCCCTATTCTATGGCAAGTCACGTTTTGAGTGCAGTATATATAGAATGTATATCTGAACCTGTTTGATCTCATTAAGGGAAATGAACTCTTTGGAAACAGGCAGGAGATTAAAGCCCAGACTCACAAAAGCAGCGCTTCTCTTTTAAATGGATATCTTTGTATGCCGTGCTTAGTTACCGCTGATTAATTACGCTTATATGATCCGAGCACACTTCAATGAAATGTGCTGACACTTTCCTGTAAAGTCACCTTAATTAAGGATGCATTGTGCTCAGTGACATCCTGCAGATAGAGCTAAACGAAGAGCACACCCGATAAAGGACTCTACTTTTTGTTTTAATAAATGAAAAGGTTTGAGATATTTTTAGAAGCTTCATCATCCTAAAGGCACATTCATTAGCTGCCTTCCTCTCTAAAACATGTGTTGCTCTGGTTAATGTTGGGTATTGATTGATGTGGGAGCCGTTTATGGACAAAGCCAGAGCTGTTTTTTAAGAGTAGTTGCTGCAGTCAATAATTGTAGAGTACTGTTTGGACCTGATATTGATTACTGAGTTAAGTAAAGGACTTGTGTGATTTGTAAACTGTGACCATGTCAGCCTCAGGTTGGGCAGAATTTAGAAAATAACAACTGACATTTCAGTTTATTGAACTGTAGTTTGAATGGGAATTCACTGAATTGCTTATCAAAGAAATTCAGCACATGCAATGGATTCTGGGAAATGAAGTGCCTTCCACCCTGGTCCATAAAATTAAATTAAATTTATTAAATGTAACACAGTTGCAGTGAAAAGTATGGTTTATGCTTTATAATATTCTGTCATGAGTTAAGACGAGACACTTCAGGCACTGGTCAGTTTTAAACTGTTTTGCTTTCACATTATATATTTGTGCCTGTATATTACAATTATACAATATATCTTTAAATAGCATTCTCAAAATGAACTGTTTCTTCTGTGCTGAGCCAGAAATCTCCGCTTACATGCACCAAACTATACAGTTTTATTCCTATCTCTATTCTAAATGTTTTAATTCACCTGATAGATTTCACAACTTAAACTTATATATATATATATATATATATATATATATATATATATAACAAAATGAAATAATAATTCTGGGTATTAAGGTGTCATTGTTACAGTGTAATTATCCATTTAAGTACTGAGTAATATTAATTAACTACATGTACTTATTACATGGTTAGGGTTAGGATTAGGGTTTGGCTTCGGGTTACTTGCATGTAATTAAGCATAATTAATTGTTATTATAATAGTAAGAACATGTAACGTGTGTAACAAGGACACCTTAAAATAAAGTGTTGCCGAATTCTGTTTAGATTTCTGTTCAGGAAATGTATGCAAATTTGTGCATGATTAAATAGATAATGCTTCATTTGCATATTTAAACGAAAATAACGTTTCAGAAAACTTGTAACACACAACAATTAATTCTTTATTTACTGTGATTAATCAACCGGGGAAAGTAAATCTATTAGTATGTGTAGAAATGAACATTAACCCAAATGAATAAATGTTGTAAAAGCATTGTTCACTTTTATTTCTGTTGAGGCTAATGCATTAACTAATGTTAACCAGTTGTAAAGTGTTATTAATTTACTGTGGATTTAATTTGCATAAATTGATCATAACATTTCATGCTCAATACAACATCAGAACAGCAGATGTTCAACAATGACATAAAAATGTTGTGACGTAAAATACTATTAAAAAGTACGCTTACGATATTCAATGGCAGTTATGTGAATTTCAATCCATTTTTTATTCCTGATTTACAATTCTATATGCTAATTTAGGAATTGAATAGGAATTTAAAAGGCATTCTTAATTCATTACTGAATGGCCTACAAAGCTGGAATCAGTTAGCAGAGCTGGGTAGATTACTTACAAAAATGTAATCCATTAGTGATTCCAAATTACATGACAAAAATTGTAGTCAGTAATGTAATCCATTACATTACACATTTTAGGTAATACAATCAGACTACTTTTTGATCTAACTCATTTATCACATTGATTTAAATAGGATAATATTGTACCATATTGATATAAAAATACAAAGAGAAAGAAAATATATTCCATTCGTTGGTATTAACAACATGAAGTGCATTAAACATTACATTACGTCAAGGTTTCCTAAACTGGGGTTCGTTCAGGGTGTTTGTGAATTTATTGAAAAGCTAATAAATAATTAAATCATAAAGCTGTAAAATGAAAATAAATCATTTTAAAATAACATCAATCAAAATAAAGCACTTACTAAAAAAAGATAAAGCTTTTATTTGTTTTCCTGCATGTCATGTGACTATTAACCGTGAACATGCAAATGTGTTACTTAATTATTAACTTATTACCTTAAAATCTTATGGGCACTTCAAGTGAGAGCCCGGTCTCATGAAAATGTGTATACATAGTATGCCAAATAAAAACGAAAACTCGTGGTATTGATATGCAAAAATTGACTTTGGCGTGCATATGATACGCATGTGTTTGGCGTTCATATTTTCGTTTTTATTTGACGTACTATTTATACGCACTTTCATGAGATCGGGTTGCAAGTGACTATTTGGTGAAAGAGATTCAGCTGACAAAAAAGTTTGGGAATCATTGCATTACATGTAAATAAGAAATAACATGAATTTGTGCATTTTAATGTGCTTGAAGCCTTCCAAAGACATTGAAATACATGGCTAAATAACTCACTGAGTGATAAATCAAATAAAAATGAATATGTTGATCAGTAGTTGATGCAATGTTGAAATACTGAGGAAACGCTTCTTAAAATTGAAATGATTTTTGTTAATTCAGTGGTCAAATGCTGTGTGGCCTTTCAGTTTTCTGTGTAATTAAAGCCACCTAGTGACTGATCTCTGTGTGAAACTGGAAGACTTTCTGAATGTCTGTAAGCTGTAAGCTATTTCAGAAAGGGACATTTATAGTGTTTGGTTTGGTTTCACTGCAGCTGTGCAGGAATGTTATTCATGTTATTCTTCATGTGAACTTCCCACAAGACTTCTCCTGTCCCAACTCCACTTGTACAACCTTTTTGTCATCCTTATGGGACGCTCTCCTTCCTGTCTCGCTAATGGACATCCCCCAGGGAGTCTTGAGATCCCCTTGAGGCGTTCTTAAGATCAATGGTGAGACTCCACTTGTGTTTATTAGGAGGAGAAACAGATACCTCATTAGCATTAGGGCTCGGTGTGTTCCTGCTGCAGATCAGCTCTGCCCTGCAGTGAGACTCACCACATCATTACATTTTCCACTTTGAACCACTCTTCCCCTTCGATTTCAATTGATTACACATCAAAACACGCCACACAGCAGATCAGCTTTCACGAGCCGTCTGTTCTGCTGAAAAATCTGCAAGGACGTTTTCTCTTTCTACAGACTGCACAGCGAATCCTTCAGGATTGTTAAACAAATGAGATGATTGATATTTGGACTGTGTTGCTGGAAGCGTCACGCCACAAACATATAGATTTATGCATTCAGTTACCTACTCACTCGAAGCTCTGATTTGGACCGCAATAAAGGGCTGTCATACATGTTTTCTGCATTAAACAAACACGCGAGAGAGCTGTTAGTTCACACGTCTAATCGTTTCATTCTCATAAACACACGCGCATGTGGTGAGTGACATTTCTATTGTTGTCTTTTCTTTACTTAAAAACAATCACATGCAATCAAGCCAACAATTATGCAGAGTGACCTTTGGGGAAAATGGAATCACTGTTTGAAATTGTATTCATATATTCATGTTTTAATAATCAAGATCACATCCCTACGGGTCATGTTGATTGAATAAAATGCGACGTTTATGGAAAATTGCATGTAACGTCCGGCGTACTCTAGATTATAGAGAAGATTGCTGAAAGACATCCAGTGTTTACGTTGTTCATAAGGAGTCAATCAATTCTAAGCAGCAATTAAAATAAGCTATCAACGTTAGTTTGTGTTTATGTTCATAAATATGATCAGTCTGAGCAAGACTGATGTTCAAATTAAATTTATTTGCATCATTTAGAACAGGGGAGACTGGGGATGCTTGTAACTTTGTACTTTAATATCAGTAATAGTGTTTTTTTCCCCATGCTATTTATTTCAAACTTTATGTAATTTTCCCACTTACTCAGCTACAAATTACAGTGTTAACAAATGTAAAGTAGAAAGAGTGCTTTTGACCTAATGATGTAACAGTTAACATTATTTTCTTCTCCCCCCCCACCCTATTTTTTTCACATCCTCAAACTTTTTCAGGTTTAAATTAGATTTTAAGATTTCCCACTCTATTTATACACATTGGACCCACTTTATATTAAAAATAAGCATTTGATAAAATCATACCTGTTTCGTTGCACTTTAATAGCTGCATGAAATTATATCTGTAATCACACTGTTGACCCTCAAACTTTAGGGCTCTAAGCTCACCTGTATCTCAAATTAAACCAGAACTATAGAACTGCACGATTTGGGGGGAAAAAAATCAAATTGCGATATTTCTGTTAAAAACTGCGACTGACATTTAAAATGTGATTTAAAAAAAATCCAGGTTTGCTTGTTTTTTTTAGGGCTGCATATATTATGAAATATCTAAAAATAAATAAATAAATAATGTATTGTTATTATTACTGAATATTAAATAAAAATGTCAAAATTTTAATATTTTATTATTTTATATAAAATAAAAAACTAAAATTGTAGTACTAATGCATACTAATACAATACTTAATTTTCAGACATTCAACCATCAAACGTTCAGATGTTCACCATTTTATTTTGACAAAAAAACTGCAGGGAGTCCTCCATCAAGCGTCGACGCTGATGCCCTGTGAATGCACCGATAAGAAGCAGATCATGAGCTGCACGTGTAAGAAAACAGTGCCACACAGCGCATATTTACTTAATTAAATTGCAGCTTTTGCACTTTTATAATTGCATTAAACCATAACATTTGGTTTTTGTTTTTATTGGTTTTTGGTTTTAATTAAATGAATCTAACTGGAACATCATTTTGCAGAACATTTTTTGAAGAACAATGTGTATTAACACAATAAATGCATTGCACCTAATCAACTGAGGGATCTACATATTTTATTCAGAGGAATTTTCCCACTTTACCTGAGTCTCCCTATATATTTCATATCAGAACAAAAAAAAGGAAAATAAGTGAAATCGTGAAAGCCATAACCCTTTGATTCTCCTACTAAAACAAAATCTCCCTTTGATGAGTTCCTAGTCATGTTAGATCTGCCAAGTCTGACGCAGCAGGGCATCTGTGATCAGACTTCACATTTTCGATTTGGTTTAGATGTACACTTCTCAATTCTCCCTGCGAGTTCATTCCAAACGTCTCCAAAAATCAACTGCATGATCTGTAGGGATGCTCAGATCTCACAGGACGCGAGCTGGAGACACGATTAAAGCTGCTGTCTGTGGCTGCAGAGAGTCGCACAGGCAGTCCCACACAGCGCTGCGTGAACAGACAAATACCTCAGGAAACATCCAGCGTTTATTTCACATAAACCTGTTTAGTGTGACACTGGATAATGCAGCTTAAGTGACAGATAATTCTGTTTAATTCGGCAGAAGTTCTTGGACACTTTGTGGGTTTCGTCGCTCAGGGCTGTTGGAAATGCTTCTTTTTGCTGTGACCCCAATGACACTGACATTTCCTTCTCTTTGTGAGCGGCTTCTTCTCTCCCCAGAGAGAAGATATAAAATAACCCCCCTTACTTAGCAGGCTGTGGTTCATAAGCAGCTGCATGTTCTCCTGACTGAGGCTGTAGTGACTGGTTGCTTTCTGCTGGCTGAACGACCCCTCAGGGACAAATGGGTCCTGTGCAGGTCATTTTTCCCCAACCAACTGCTCAACTTGAGGCCCATATGGATGTTTTAGATTGAGAACCTTAAATTGCCCATGTGTGGCCTTCGTGTACTGCTGAGATCAGGGGTTGACGCTGCTTCAGGTACGTCTGTCACTTGTGATTTTCATTACACCTTCATGTTGTTCCAAACATGCACGACTGACTTTTTTTCTGTGGAACTCAAAAAGAGATGTTTAGCAGAATGGTCATGCTGCTCTTTTACATAAATTGAAGGTAAAAGTGGACTGAGGATTGTCAAGCTCTTACAAAATGAAATAAAATAATAAAATGAAATAAAAAATTTAATAAATTACTAAATTAATTAAATAAAGTAAAATAAAATAAAATAATAAAAGTGGTCCCTATGACCCATTCCCTATATTTCAAGCAGTCTGAAGCCATACAACAGTTTTGCATGAGGAACAACCTGAAATGTTGAAATTTGAGTCATTATTTGTTGAACATCCTTACTTTGTAGCTCTGTAATCTCATTTTCACTTATGCTTTTTAAAAAGGCATGTCATATTCATTTAGAAAACAATCAAAAACGAATGCCGTTTGGTATTTTTGATTCAAAATGTGATCTTCACATGCGACAATTTTGCATTTTGCATGCAATTGCAAATGAGATATGGGAAATGTCATATGGGAAAATATTTCAGCATTTTAACCCTTTATTGGCCTGACTTATGAAAAAATAATCTAATAATCTATTTATTGAATCTTCAGAAAAAAGCAATAAATCGTAATAATATAATATAATAAATTTGCATATGTGTTTTTGTATCATATTTGACACATCAGGCTCTGATGGCTTCTTTAGTAATGATACAGTAAAAATATGGACCTAAATTTGAGCAAAAATGTACAGTTTGGTGCAGATGCTGATATTTATATGGACAAAAATTAAGTTCTTAAAGCTTGTAATATAAATCAATGAGATTTTATAACAGTATAGCAGAGTACTTAAAAAAAATATTATATGCACAAAATGCATATAAATATCAGTCATCACTCTGTATCTCCCAATAATATGTCATAGTAAGATGATATTGAAATGCTTAGTTTTATGATCAAAGCTCTGTTTTAATGGGAGGTCATAACATATAACACAATGCAATACAGTGATGACAGTTTTTTTTTCTACCATTTTTGGTGTTTGACAGTCATTAACGTCCACTAAATGGAAAAAAAGCAGCACAAGCATTTTGCAAAATATGTGTTTCAACAACACGAGGGAGAGTAAATGATGACTGTGTTTGCATTATTTTGAGTTTGTGGGTTCATGCATCATACGCCGTGTGTCAGAAACAATCCACATTGGTGTCATTGGTTAATATTTCCATCCTCCCCAGCCGAGTCTAAGAAAATGTTTCAGAGGTTTTTGTTTTCCTTTCAAGCTGACCGCCGAACCGTCCCGGAGCAAACACACAAAGCCTGAACTCGTGGGGTGTCTGTCTGTGTGTACGTCTGGGTCTCGGGGTACTGTGAGATGCAGACTTGATCCAGCAGACCTTCAAAGCCACGGCTCTGTGATAAGTGTTGGCAGAGTTGTGTTTTGCACAGCTTGTGCCCCTTCTCCAGCTCACTGCAATGCACACACTCAGGAAACCACTGAATTATAGATGCAGGAAACAGGAAATTCATTCCTCCCATACCCACTGTCCCTCAGACCTTTGACCTAATCAATTAGTCGGGCTACAGGCAGGGTCCCTGTGCAGCGCGAGCGTCTCTTTGGAGAAATGACTGGCCGCGGTTAGTAAAACAAAATACAAGCTAATTTAAATTGCTTCAGCCCCAAATGGACAGATTAGATCTGAATCACTGTAATTTCTTCAACGTAGATGTTGAACATTGCATGATTGCGTTTAATTGAGCGTTTCACAAGCACAGCTATATTAATAAAGTAACAATTATTGTAATTCCCTGAGACCTACAGAGTGCATTTACAAATGTAGATGCACAGATTTTCTTGAAAAGGCATTTAATGGGAAGGCTGGACGAATCAATAAGCTCAGAATTTCCCATCTGATTTGTTTTTGTGCTACTAAAAAGAGAAGCCTGTTGTTCTAGAGTCAAGCTAATTTCAATTCTGTCATCATTTCCTCACTCTCATGTTTTACCAAACCATGAGTGGCTTTCTGTCTTCTGGACTGCGACAAAACAAAGAATTGTACTAGTTGATCTTCCGCGCATTTTGATACAATGAATGGGGACTGGAGATTTCAAGCTTCAAAGAGGATGCAAAACACCATCAAAAGCATCATAAACATAGACATAAACAATAAAACTCCTGCACTATTTTTTGAAGTCTTACTGATGAATTATTGTTCTGTGATAATCTTTCGCTCCAGTGAACTCGATAACTAGATCAGTCCAGTTCATTATTGAATCCGTTTTTATGTTAACTGGATCAACCAATTCATTGACAAGATGTAGGGGTGTTTGATGCTTATCATCTATGATAATATTGTAATTGTTGTTTTAATGATATATGAGCTGACATTATGGAGTATGTCACTCACTTTGCAAAAAACAAGCAAAAACACGTCTTGAGAGTGTGAATCTGTTTTTGAACGAATCATTTGAGTCAATGATTCAACAATCCATTAATAAAGAGTGCCACTTGCTTCATTTCTAAATTAATCAGCCGTTTTGAATGAATCGTTTGAATAAATGCCACCTACTTGCGGTTTTAGTGTCATATTTATTTATCCATGACAGGCCTAAACCAGCCAAGATACCAGCACGAAAACACACTTAAATTATCATTATCAAAAAAACTCCAGAATCCATCAAAATGTAGTTTTTTTTGTCAATATCCCTACATAAGAGTGATTCCTTTTAGAAGCTTGAAAAGAAATAAAGTTATACAGGTTTAGAAAAACCTAAGAGTGAATTAAACTGGATGAACTATCCCATACATAGAAAAATCATCCCCTCAATACAGATTTCTATGTTTTTCTATATGGATAAGTCAATGGGGTCAAAGCCCACCGGATTCAGGGTCCAGATGTGAATCTCTCCAATCCCTTCCCATCTGCGGGAGTTCTGGCGGTCATGTTTTACAGGGAAATAATAAGACATTTGTAAGCCTCGTACTGCTGTGCCGCTTTGAAAGGCTGGACAAACAGTTCTTCAATGACTCAGCTGAATCAAAGAGCCCTCTGTGGTTTGCAGGAATCCACCCCTCAAATGTTTAACACTAGAATGGAGGAACTGGTTTTCCATCCTATCAAAAAAACTCCAGAATCCATCAAAATGTAATTTTTTTTGTCAATATCATCAATATCCCTACATAAGAGTGATTCCTTTTAGAAGCTTGAAAAGAAATAAAGTTATAAAGGTTTAGAAAAACCTAAGAGTGAATTAAACTGGATGAACTATCCCATACATAGAAAAATCATCCCCTCAATACAGATTTCTATGTTTTTCTATATGGATAAGTCAATGGGGTCAAAGCCCACCGGATTCAGGGTCCAGATGTGAATCTCTCCAATCCCTTCCCATCTGCATGTATGTATATATATATATATATATATATATATATATTTAACAATTGAAAAAAGTGCACCTTAGAAATGGCAATTTAATGCACCATTTAAGCATTCACTAATTATGTGGCTGGAGGCTTTTTTATAATAGATATTATTTCATTAATCTACAGGTGTGAACTGGACACAGGCCTGTCTATTATGCTTCTTTTATCAGGGTCATTTATCATTATTCCACTTAGAGTGAATAATTCGAATATTAAAGATATTAAAGGTGAAAGGTGGTTTCTAACTCAGAGACAGAGATACGAGCCGTGTGTCATCCCGTTTCTTCTGCTGGAGCTGCTCCCATCAGTTTTGTTGGTTTTGTGGTCTGGCCGTGACCCAAATGCTGTGCTTTACACTCCAACCCCCTCAAAAAAAAAAAAAAAAAACAACAAAAAAAAAAAACCCTGCTGCCGCTGTTGGTTAATTACGTTTTGACGTATGAACTCGCACCTAGATTGGTTTCATTTAATAACGTTCTATTAACTTTCATCACTTTGATATTTACTTTAGTCACTCTAGGGCTAACATGAGACTGGAAAGACTATTCATTCATGCAGACAGTATCCGAGCTTCTCAGGACAATGCACAAATCACAGTTGTTCTTAAATACAGTTGTACAGTTCTAGACACTGGTACTTTAATGGATACTTATTGACGGGGTGCAGCACAGACACCACAAGCAAATGTTCCTCATTATTTATAATGTCTCATATAGCCCAGCAGTGTGAATAGCTTAACAATGAGCTTTCTGCAGGGCACGACAGCACAGACTCAACACGCACCCCCCATCCAGCCGTTTTGGATATTGACTCACCTGTGCGCGCTGTCATTCTTGCTTTTTTAACATCTATTTGCTCTTGAAAACCAAAACACCATTAACAAATTTTGAGGACGGTGCTTATTCCTCCTGCGCTTAAGAGGTTTCACTTAAACTCACATCCGTTCATGGCTGCCCATCTATCTCCGTAGCCACACAGACATTTTAATGGCCACCTTGATATTTAATGGCACCGGTCACGGAAGACTAAATATACGCATTTGGAATGATAAAACACATATTGGAGTGTAGAAGCAGCCTGTGAAACGTTGAGAATAATGCATTATTCAGCTATGATGCACTCACTGGCTTCAAGGTAAAGCAAAACCCCAGTGGTGCAAACCCATGAAGATGTCCATGCTGAATTTTTGATGATACACTGCATTGTAGTAAACTTTTAAAAGATGTTCATGCAGATATTTTGCACGCGGATGGCTCATGCAGCTGGAAAACTGACCGTTCGGTCGCACTCCAGGATGGCAGACTCATTATAAAATGAAAATGTTATCTTGCTTCTTAAACCAACAACAGCGGAAAGTATTTTGTCAGTTATCAAGTCTATTAAATATGGTGAGCAGAAATGTGAAAACAAACATGGCATTAACGCTTGCCACACAGACATTTTAATGGCCACCTTGATATTTAATGGCACCGGTCACGGAAGACTAAATATACGCATTTGGAATGATAAAACACATATTGGAGTGTAGAAGCAGCCTGTGAAACGTTGAGAATAATGCATTATTCAGCTATGATGCACTCACTGGCTTCAAGGTAAAGCAAAACCCCAGTGGTGCAAACCCATGAAGATGTCCATGCTGAATTTTTGATGATACACTGCATTGTAGTAAACTTTTAAAAGATGTTCATGCAGATATTTTGCACGCGGATGGCTCATGCAGCTGGAAAACTGACCGTTCGGTCGCACTCCAGGATGGCAGACTCATTATAAAATGAAAATGTTATCTTGCTTCTTAAACCAACAACAGCGGAAAGTATTTTGTCAGTTATCAAGTCTATTAAATATGGTGAGCAGAAATGTGAAAACAAACATGGCATTAACGCTTGTTCGCTTGTTCGGGATGAGTGGATTTTTTTAAAGGAGCAAGTGAGAGAGAATTCTACTTGACTGACCGGACAAGTCTTATTAAAAAGTCAATAACAAAAAATAACCAGGGAAGCACCGAAACTTTCGTACATAACTGCTCTGTCGATATCACGTTTCTGCGTTAAAACAGTGGACTTGGCAACCCCTTCACAGAAGTAGAAGCATACTGCAGTAGAAAAAAAATGATATAGCTAAGCGACACCACATGACCAAGAGTGCTGTTTTCCCAAATCTCAGCATGATTGCAAATGTGACATTGATTTTACACAACAGTGGTTCAAGAAATAATTCATATTATTAAATGACTTGCATTTTAGACACAGCAGTGACTGTTTTTGCTCTATTTCACCAACAAAAATTATTCCAAACAAGTCCACAAATAACCTGTTGTGCATCTCCGAGCAACACACAATGGTGTTTCCTTACTGAATGATTCAGCGCTTTTGAATGAATCGAGTGAGTCAATGATTCAGTGACTCGTTCATTCTTGAATGAATCAGCTGTTTGGACGAATCGGTTGAATTAATGACTCAATAACTCACTTATTATGTGTGACTTGGTGCCACCTACATTGTCTTATTATTCTAACTGAATTTATTGATCAAATGTAAGAATTTGATGTTAAGGATGACAGATACTGTACATGTAATAAGGGGAAAATGTCCCTCTTTAAAGACAAAAAGTGAGAATATTCCTTAAGAAGCACAAAACAAGGCTTAAAGGGATAGTTCACCCAACAATGAATTTAGGGCATCATTTACTCATCCTCATGTCTTTCCAAATGTGCCTGAGTTTCCTTCTTCTGTTGATATTTTGAGGAATGTGGGTAATCAAACAGTTAGTTAATGGTAGCCATTTACTTCCATAGTATTTTTTTTTTCATACTGTGGAAGTCGATGGCTACCGTGAACTGCTTGATTTAATTTTGGGTCAACTATCCTTTTAATTTTGAGCCTTGTGCAAGCATTACAATAAGGCTACAAAACCCAACCGAGCACACAGCAGTCATGCCAATATTTGAATAATAGAGGATTTTGCTATTTCTATTAACTTGCCAAGACAACAGACTGTTTCTGTATTATTGTTTCAATGTTTATTTTGCACCCCAGGCTTTATTTTCAACCCCCAACCTTCCAGACCTTTTGCCCCGGCAAACTGGTATCTCTTAATTTGAGTAATTAAGTGCACTCGTAGAAGCCCCCCATCCGCCCCTCACAGCTGTGAACCGTGTCAGGTCAGGTCAGTCGATCCACAGCGACCGCCACACAATCCAAGGAGATGTCCTGCGGTCAGTCCTGCTTCAGGAAACAGAGCGAGCGTTTTGACCACATGAGCCGCTCCTTCCCTGCTGTTTTCCCACACGCTGCTGAAACACTTCTGATAGCTTATGGACTTTAAAATCCGCAGCTGTTGACTCAGGTGCCATCTGATTATTTTTGGCCACCAGGGGTGTTGGTGAGATCAGTGATAAATGTTAGAAAGCAACCTTTTAGCCCCGCGTAAAGAGCCAAAGAGACAGCGAGGGCCCTGAAATAAAACCAAACGATTTTATGAATCTAGCACCCGACACTGGAATGGGAATCCGATCTGGTATTTCACCGGGACGTGACTAATCTTTCATTAAAGGGGTGATAATGGGTGAAACTTTAGCGGTCATCAGAGGAAAGAGGAACAACATGCAATGCTCCTCGAGGCATAGACCTAATTGTCACACTTTTTACTCCAGTGAATATTTCTCAGGGTGCACTGAAAAAAATGTTGTCGAATCAATTTTCACTCAGAAGTTGCTAGTAGATTTTGCAAGCAATTACAAGGAAACAGTAAGTAACACAATGATATTTTGAAGTAGAAAATCTGAAATAGTAGCTATTGTATTGTACAACATTCGCCAATAATATTTGCTTTTTTTACATCTTTGAAAAGTAATTTTTAAAGGTTTATTTTTGATCGGCAGTTTCTTTGTAGACACATGCCTAAGCTTTGAACATTTCCACTGTTACTGCACTTGAAATAAATTTTGCTAAGAAAAAGCAAAAGAAAATTAATGTATGGTTGTATGTATATGTATCTATATTATTTATACTATATTTACGTTCTTTTTATTTTTATTTTCTGTCTGACCTAAGATGAACCAAATAAAGCAAAAAAAAAAAATAATTTGCTAAAAAAGTACATTTATTGTAATTAATAAAATACATTGAAAAAAGTTGTAGGGTAAAAAAAATGTCACTCATATATTACCATCTAGGATTGTAAACAGTAAAATATTAATAAAATGACGAATATCTAAAAAGTAACATAAATATCAAACTATTGTTATGGACATATTGTAATTAATAAAATACACTGATAAAAATGGTGTAGGATTAAAACAAAACAATTGTCACTCATAAATTTCTATGAATAGGCAGTAAAAAAAAAAGCTAAAAAAAAAGTACATTTCACAAATAGTAAAATATATTCTAATAATCTTTGTCCCATTTACATCTTTGAAAAAATACATTTTGAAAAAGTTCTGTTTCAAGCATGCTAATTAGATAAAATAAAATAAAAAATGGATGAAACACCTGGAATATGTCTACATCAATTGCCAGTTTTTAATGTTAGAAGGTATTGCAAGACAAAAATCACAACATCCACTCAAACCAAAAGTGGTGATTAAAAATTCACCTCTGTGGTCTCTGAATAAATTAAAACTCATAACATGTTTGAATTTAATATTTTATCCTCTATATTAAAACATAAATGATATGAAATGCCATATGAAAACGTGCCACTGACCTGTATGTGTGTGTGAAGGAGACTATATTTAAAGGCGCACAGGACCGATGCATCTTAACCTGTTCTGCCCACACTGTGGTATGACATGCGCCATCTGTTGCGGTGGAAAGTGAGAGTCGATTACGTACAGTATATGGCAATATCTCTTGGAATTCGCTTGTGGCAGGTGTCTAATGCCTTCCTCTCGCACACCTCAGCCCTACCAAACTATTAAAATTCAGAAATAAATCTCAAGGCTTTATAGCTGAAGTGGAGGCTGAAGAGAAACAATTGTTCTTTTACAAGCTAGTTGATGGTGTTGCATGCTGCATGTTAAAAATGAATGAAAATCATTTTGCCACATGATAAGAGTAACAAATAAAATTGGGTGGAAACACATTTGTATGAGAAATACTGATTACGCTCAGTATATGTCTCAAACAATCAGTGGCTCCATTGAGTTTTCGACAAAACTGTGCTCTATAGTGTGAGGGAGAGGTCCAGTGTGGGTGTAAATGATCCAGTGAAATGACATCAGTGTCAAGGGACGGGAATAATAGCTGAGAGCAGACCTCAGCTCTCGTGCCCTTCAAGTGGAGTCGGAAATATCCGAATTACAAGTGCATAAATGACATAAATGACAAATGGGAAACTATCAGTTGCTGAGTTGTGTCTGTTTGAATCATGGTGGAAACACTGATCTATAAAATCTATTTTTGTATGGTTCTTCTGTAAGTCTGTGGTGCAAATTATCTATTTTCACATAGCATCACTATTTTGGTAAATATTTAGGTCATTTAAATTGTAGAACTTCTATCATTAGTTATGAAACTGCTTTAGTTCAGATAAGTTTTTGGGCTAATTGTGCATGTTTTTTAAAATACATTTTGCTTTTGGAAGGATGGGAATGTTCTAGATGTTTCTGTAACATTCTGTAATATTCCAGTGCTTTCTGGAACATTCCAGAACATTGTGGGACATAAATCATCCAGCGCACACTTCTGAAGTTTTGACGACTCACTTTTTGTAACTGTTTATGTTAAACGGTATTATGCATGTAGCATGTCATTTCTATGCATGAGTAATAACAGATTAGCTCGTTGTCAACATACTTTCATGAGCACTCTTAATGATACACAAAAAAATTAATATGATTTTCATATTCAGCATGTCAAACTTTATAACAAACACTAAAAATAAAGGCAAAACAAAACTTTTAGAAAAAAGATTGTTTCATGGTGTAATCTATATAATAATCAGTTTGATTCACAATTCAGATTTTCTGATTCACAATGAAATTCGATTTGATTCAAATAGATTTGATTCTGATTAATGAGTCTTTTCTGTATGCATTCATAGTGCATTCATACGATTATGTAAATGTTTAATGCTTCTCAAAAAAAAAAAAAAAAACCCCACAAAAACAAAACAAAAAACAAATACTTAAGATTAGTTATTGCACAAAACAACGTGAAAGTAAACACATTAATGCATGTACATACAGGCTACTTGAATTAAAACAAAGAGTGCACTGTGCTGATAAAGTATTTCAGAGTTCAGCACACCTAGGCAAATGTATGTATGTATGTATGTATGTACTGTATGTAAATATACAGTGGGTACGGAAAGTATTCAGACCCCCTTCAATTTTTCACTCTTTGTTATATTGCATATATTGCATAAAATCATTTAAGTTAATTTTTTTTCCTCATTAATGTACACACAGCACCCCATATTGACAGAAAAACACAGAATTGTTGACATTTTTGCAGATTTATTAAAAAAGAAAAACTGAAATATTACATGGTCCTAAGTATTCAGACCCTTTGCTACACTAATGCGATCAATTCATAACACTGTTGCAAAAACCTTCTTTTGGCAACCAGGTATCATTTTACAGCTCAATGTCTATTACAGTATACAACATAATTAGAGCAGATACATGTTACAGTAAATATAGCAGATACAGTGAAATTCAACAATAAGCTTTACAGTAAGAAAATATTATTTTCATTACACTGATGTAAAGAGATCTTACAGTATGCTAGATGAAAAGCACTAGAAAGAAAAAGGTAAAATACCAAAGAATTGCCGTTATATTGTGTGTTTGTGTTTACTAAATGAGAACATGGTTAAACCTGTGCAAAATTATGCCGTTCTTGTGTAGAGTTTTATAGAAAAAAATTGTGCCAAACGAATCAGTTATAGTGTGTTAGCAATCGAGAAAAACTGTAATATATATATTAACCCATTTAATCCCACTAGTCACAATAGTGACCGCAAAGAAGGTTTTCATTTATAAAGCGGTAAAAATCTTACTGACTGATGTTTTTATTGCCTTTCCTGCAAATATGGAAAAAATAAAGGGCCTCAATTAAATATGTGCAGTGTCACATGGTTAGTGCAAATTGTCACACGACCAGAGCAGGTTACTTCCTGTTTGCATCATGAGAAGATGATGGCTGCGTCAAAGCTTGAAAACGAAAGGTTAGTAAAGTATGTTAACATAAAGATATGACAAAGATTTTTGGTACATGTTATCTTTAAAGTGTCTAGTATTAATATATGAATTCACTTTTTTTCATTTTTTGAGTGTGGTCATAGAATAAGGAAACATGTTGATGGCAACACTAGTGACCGCTGGGATAATACAGTGCATTTAGGTATACATATAAATACAATTACAGTGGATAGTGAAGGTTGCACTAAAATGTTGCAATGACAAAATACTGCACTAAATTAAAAGCTCCAATGTTACAAATAAGCACACAGGTGCACTTGAAGGCAACATCTTTTCCAAAACATCAGCCGTCTTGCTTCCTACTGCCTACATAGGCAGCTGCCATCTATCGCAGAACCTCATAAATGACTGATTCGGGACACTCTACATGGACAGCAACTCCCTGAACCACACAAATAGGCCTACTGTAGCGCTCTACAGCGGAGACTTGACCCGCAATTGATTTCAATAGACTGGCGTCAGCATGTTGCTAAACTGACAGCTCTAATAAGCTCAAATATACACAGATATTGAGTAAAATAGATTTTAGTGACACCTTTTCTTTAAATGATTCGAAAATGGCATTTGGAATCGACTCCAGTAGCACCATGCATTTCACCAGCTGGCAGCTTGCACTGTAAAGCAGAAGAGACAGAACGAGAGTAGTTGACATTATGTAATTCTCACATTAGTCCAGGCTCACTCTTCTTTCACACCTGCCCTGTGCAGAACAGCAGGTCTGCGCCGCCTTCACAGAGACGCACAGGATTAATTATCAATCACACAGCAGAAGCGCTGCAGACTGAGCGTCTCTTATCAGGCCGTGTGATGCTTAGCATAATGCTCGTCTGTTTATTCTTTCTGCTGCAGCACACTCAGTGGTCGTGGCACGGGTCAGGGCAAGAAAGAGACAAAGACCACACAGAGGTACATACTGCCTCACTTCAGAGTCACATGATCTAAATAAAACAGCCCCGTCTGCTTTAGCTGCAGGTTTGTGTTTGCAGTGTTTAACTGTGCATTTAAACCAAATAGAGGAGAGTGAGGTATAGTTGTGCCACTTTTCATACAAAAATAATAATAATCCACTATCCCATCCCAAAGTCCTATTTTGCTGCATATTATTCACATTTTCTTATAAGCAAAGAAAATGTTTTATTTTCAGAATATTTTAAGGTTGTGAAACACGTTTTTATCATTTTTTTTTAATTGAAAAGATCCTTGATTAGAGAGGGTGAACTAAGGCACATTATTTCATATTCAAACCATCAAGGCAGCAGGGAAAAGTTGCTTCTTTGAAATTTGAGTTAGCTTCTTCAATACATAACTTAATGGGGGGGAAAAAACTCTTGATCTTTTTCTTTGAATTGTGGGTTTCTCTTGGCTTTCAGCTTGGATTTTTTCCAAAGAAATGTGATCTCCATTTCGAGCTTATTTATTTATTGTTTTTGTTTTATGAATTTGCATGCAAAGCTTAATATCACTATTAGTGTAGTCACTATGATATACAATATTTTCTCTTTTTGAGTACATAAAATATGAATTTTTAAATAGACATTGTCTTTTAAACAAACATAAATTGAAAAGTTAGTGTATCTAAAAAGAACTGTTTTTTAAAATGTTTGAATTATGTGATTTTGCATGTTTACCCTGCCCTGTTTCCATATTTTGCATTAATTTTTATAGCTGCAGCCCAGTGGTCTACAAACTGCATAACATTTTCTTTCACATCCTCAGTATAAAAATATAGAAACTGCTAACTTGTCAAGTTGCGTTTTCAGTCCAGCAATGCTTATGGTATTACTTGCCACTACGGCCTATATTAAAACATCTTTCTACTGATTTTCAAAGTCAGTTGCAGATATATTATTGCCTTTCTTCCCTCCAGCAGCAACACACACAGGCAGTTTTACTTTTTTATGTTTAATCCTCTTATAATTCATCCAAACTGTCAGTGCTTTCTTACCACATCTCTTTCCCTCATTTCAAAAACCCCCTAAGTAAGTCTACGATCACCCATGTCATGACACATGCACACAGCCCAATCCTGAAAGAGCTTCAGTTTAAACAATAGAGCACACTCTCATTCCAGAGAGCCACGATGAGAGTGCACAGCTGGAGTCAGTCCTGTCATCAGCGTGCATGAATGAGATGGATTGATTATGCATCCCCCTTTTGCACACACTCTTAAATATTAAGGTTCCAAACAGGGGTTTTCACAATGATGCCACAGATGAACCATTTTGAGTTCTAGTTAATTATTCTATTTCTGTGTATATGTTTGTTAGTGTAAAATCTACTATGAAATGTAGTATGTCATAATGACATGGCTGGTAAAAATGCAATACATGATTGTGATTATGAGTTATAACACCCAGTTTTAATGAGCTCTACAGTGCTTACACTTGCACTAGTATGCATTCATTAAGAATGAAGGCCGTGGCTTATGGTGAGAAGGTTAGCAGTTCTCCAAGGCACGCTTTGATTGCCAATATGAACCAGGGCTGTAACCACAGGACATTCCCCTCACACAATACATCTATATTTGCGATCAATGAATATACACTCTAAAAAATGCTGGGTTGTTTCAACCCAACTTTGGGTCAAATATGGACTAACCCAACT
>NW_015557076.1:681206-687376 GCF_001515605.1 Sinocyclocheilus anshuiensis
TTGACCCAAAGTTGGGTTGAAATAACCCAGCATTTTTTAGAGTGTAGGTTTTTGATTGATTGATCTTGATCCCAGAAAAATGAAAATTTGCTGAAATTTTACACACCCTCAGGCCATCCAAGTAGATGAGTTTGTTTCTTCATCAGATTTGGAGAAATGTAGCATTCCATCACTTGCTCAGCAATGGATGCTCTGCAGTGAATGGGTGCCGTCAGAATGAGAGTCCAAACAGCTGATAAAAACATCACAGTAATCCACAAGTAATCCACACCACTCCAGTCCATCAGTTAATGTCTCATGAAGCCAAAAGCCGCGTGTTTGTAAGAAACAAATCCATCATTAAGACATCTTTAACTTCAAACTGTTTCTGGCTAAAATACAGGTCCATAATCCATAGTAACACTTTTAGTAAACATAAATATATGTACATAGTAAAACAAAAAACAGTGTTTTCAAAACTTTAGAAAACATAAACATATGTACATAGTAAAACAAAAAGTTAATCTCCTGTTGTTCTCTCACGTCAAAATCCACCCACATGTTTGTTTAGAGCTGTTTTTGACTGTTTTGGCTTAGAAACAGTGCTTGATCTGTGCAGATTTCACTCCTGATTCAGACGACACTAATTTATTTATATATACAATCCATTAGAACATTGAACATTAGAACCTTCATAAAAGATACAATGTGTTGTCAGTGACCTGAAATTTGTAGACTCAGTTGATTGAAAAGCCTGTGCGTTTTAGTGATTGGATTTGTGCAAAAGATATCTCTGTTGCTGCTAATATAATTAGATTTTCAGGTAGACTGTCTTTTGTGTGTGTGTTGTGTATGAATCAGAGGATGTATGCATTCATTATAACAAGTGCATTTGCATGTTTTGATGGATTCACATATGAAAGCTTTGAAAAATGAACTTGCAAATGAAACCACAAGAAACATAAACATAGCTTTGAAACATAATTTTAATTGTAATTTTTGAAGCATAACATTATTGTGCATTAATATAGTAGTGTGAAAACTTTACTCCTCATATAAAAAATCAGGGCTTTTTCTGACTGGAACCAGAGCTGTAAGCTTGATTGCTGATTTAAGAGTTCATGTGCATAATATCTGATCTATTTTATTAATTTTATTTTATTATAGCAACAATTTTATATTCACCTTTTGGTTTGTCTGCTAAGGCAATCAGTTATCGAATATTCCTCTGTAAACAGAACAAAGTAAATGCCAAACTCTTGTTGAATTACCTGAAACAACAAGTAGTCAAATGATTGATCTCTTGAGTTCCTAAGAGACATTAAGAAAATGTGTGTTAAAATCATCACAACAATGCTGCTGCTTGCTTTACTTAAACCAGCAAAATAGCTCACATGAATGTATTTTTCCAATTTATTTTCAGTGTATAGATTATTCTTCAGTAAAGAATTTTAAATTTCAGCTCTGAATCACATCATGGCGTCTGGTTCAAAATTTATCTATCTGACCATCAGGAAAAAACACAAAGGTATAATACCGTTTACGTAACCATAACATGTGAGGGATTGAACTGCTCATCATTGTGAAGTTTAAACTTCCAAATGTGTATATATATATATATATATATATATATAGGGAAGTTTAAGCATGGAAATTTTACTTCCGGAAGCTGACTGTTACACTCTGTTCTTCTAACATTTATCCAAACTGCTTTTTTAGTTTCCATTATTGAGCTTGAGTGCAGTGGCGGCTCGTGGGTTTTAAAATAGAGGAGGCACACTAATTGTATTGGTCGGGGATCCCTGCCGATTTTTATTATTATTATTATTTGCTTAACCACTTTAAAATGACTTTTTGGTTGCTTTTAGTCAGAAAACGCAAAACTCCAGTCCATCAGTTAATGTCTCATGAAGCCAAAAGCCGCGTGTTTGTAAGAAACAAATCCATCATTAAGACATCTTTAACTTCAAACTGTTTCTGGCTAAAATACAGGTCCATAATCCATAGTAACACTTTTAGTAAACATAAATATATGTACATAGTAAAACAAAAAACAGTGTTTTCAAAACTTTAGAAAACATAAACATATGTACATAGTAAAACAAAAAGTTAATCTCCTGTTGTTCTCTCACGTCAAAATCCACCCACATGTTTGTTTAGAGCTGTTTTTGACTGTTTTGGCTTAGAAACAGTGCTTGATCTGTGCAGATTTCACTCCTGATTCAGACGAGACGACTTTTCACTGGGGAAAGCAATTATGGATAGGGTACTCATATTTTTGCCCGAAACAACAGTTTGTAGTCAAAAACATCTTGATGGACTCGTTTCTTACAAACAAACAGCTTTTCACTTCTCCAGATGTTAACTGATGGACTGGAGTGGTGTGGATTACTTGTGGATTATTGTGATGTTTTTTCAGGAAAAAACACAAAGGTATAATACCGTTTACGTAACCATAACATGTGAGGGATTGAACTGCTCATCATTGTGAAGTTTAAACTTCCAAATGTGTATATATATATATATATATATATATATAGGGAAGTTTAAGCATGGAAATTTTACTTCCGGAAGCTGACTGTTACACTCTGTTCTTCTAACATTTATCCAAACTGCTTTTTTAGTTTCCATTATTGAGCTTGAGTGCAGTGGCGGCTCGTGGGTTTTAAAATAGAGGAGGCACACTAATTGTATTGGTCTGGGATCCCTGCCGATTTTTATTATTCACTGCAGAGCATCCATTGCTGAGCAAGTGATGGAATAATACATTTCTCCAAAGGAAGAAACAAACTCATTTACATGACCTGAGAGAGAGTACATTTTCAGCAAATATTTATTTTTCAGTGAACTATTCCCTTAACTTGGGCCTCTTAAAGTCTAGTAAATGCTGAAATGTTTCCTTCTTCCATAACAGTGGCCGTCCTTTCAGCCAGTCTGTGGGACTCATTCTGTCTCACTAAATAGAAGGCAAGGAGATAAAAAGAACAACTTTGAAGAGTGTTTTTTAGCTAATATTTCAGCGCCAGCTTCTGAAATCCAGAGTTCAAAGCCAGAATCAAAGTGCAGGATTTGTAGCAGAAGGTTTGATAGCCTCTCTGACCCTACGGCTGTGTCTCAAAACATACTGAACTGCATCTAGACAGCATTTTGAGGCGCACATCTAATATGGCCACTCACATGATACAGCCTATGTAGGCAGCTTACTAGGTTTTGAGACACAGCTCAGCTCAAACCTCTCTGTCTCTCTCTCTCTCTCTCTCTGTGCTCAGAGTTTGATCTTCACTCAATGAAATCTGACTCTTCATTCACTCGTGTTCTTGGGTACATTATCAGCGCAGCGGCAGACGTTCAAACTTAATATCATGTAATTTACGTCTCTCTGATGATTGGTTGATATCAGAAGAGAGGCTAGCCTCCCTTACGAGGGTTCTTTGACTCTTCATTCACTCGTGTTCTTGCCCTCGGAGGGAACAAATGCCAATACGAGATAATGGAGCAGATGGAAAACTTTCATTAGTGCTTTAATTTCATTTCAAGCTTTATCTGACGTCCTGATTGACAGTTTGACACTTGGCGTGCGCGGCTGCCCTGCATCTTCAGCGGACGTTTATCTCATTTTTGACCATTTTAAGAGTCTTTAACATGCTGAGTTGTTATGAACCGCGCTGAAAACAGAACGGCTTTTCTCTGGTGAATATAAAAGAGACAGTTTCGCGTCATTCCGAGCCAGTTCTCTTCAGACGCGCGCGGAAATGGATCTTATGGGAATCTACCTGCTCCATCTCAGCTTTGCCGGTAGGTGATGTGATGCATGCGCGTTTCATCTTCTGCTTACTGACATCAAAGTTCCGCAAAAGATAAAGCTGATACAATGCCGAGAGTTTTTGGCATTATTGGCTAATCACTGATGTGCACCGGCTTTAGTATTAGACTTTTACTTGATTAATAAGAATGAATCGAACTAAGAAGAAATGTGAGCATGATAACCTGCTTTCTTCTCATTTGGATTTATGAACCCATATAGGCTATTTTGTGTTATTAGTCAGCTGAGGTGTTTGCTCAGGTGTGAAAGGTTACTGCTTTCATTGGCATTTGTTCTAAGAGTCAATTTATTTTAGTAAAATTATTGACTAAAGGGCAATATAAATTTTAACCCACTAAACTTTTAATTGCTGCCTGTAATAAGTTCATTCTGAATGCAGGCCCGAGAGCTCAGCCCTCTCCCCCGGCCTCCCCCTCCCCTTCTCTATCATTAGCGGTTGTAATTACAACAGCAGATTCGGCACATTCGTGATAGAAAATCGGCGCTTTCACGTTATGGTATTACAACTGTGAAATTGCAAACAAAAAAATACACATTCTGAGACATGAACTGAAATGAATTGTGAATTTTATTAACATTAAATCGTCCTCCTCCCATTTTCACCTCAAAATTATGGGGAAGCTGTGCCTCCCCTGCCTCCCCCGACGAGCCGCCACTGCTTGAGTGTAGTCCATATCTGTTTCCCTTCATTATGAACATCAATCAAGACCTTTTTCAAGTCCCACATATACAACATGTGAACCTGTGAATATAGGACTTAGCTCCAGTTCTGCAGGCAATTCCACTGTCACTCAAGGGGACTGAAAAGCAGGCAGTTTGTTAGCGATTAGCCAAGGTGAAGATCGATTCATGCTCTGAGAGCTTGTAAATTAGGAACTCTGTCAATGTCCATTAGCTCAAGCCATGACTGACATATGCTAATTCTGACCTTGTTGTTAAAATAACGAATATCATTATCAGTACTGACATGGACCTATACACTACAATTGATCATTTATGGTTCAGGTTTTCAGAGCAGGCTTCAGCTGAAATATGCAGTTCAAAGCCATAATCAAACTGTAGAATTGTAGCTGACAGCTTGAAGATCAGCCTCTCTCCACCAGCCGACTCAGTTTCTCACTGCTATGCACAACAGTCTCTCCCTCATAATCTGCACTCACAGAAATATGATTCTTAATAAAGTACACTCTAAAAAATGCTAGGTTAAATACAACCTAGTGCTGGGTAAAATAGGGACAAACCCAACAATTGGGCTGTTTTGACCCAGCGGTTGGGTTAAATGTTTAACCCTATTTTACCCAGCACTAGGTTGTATTTAACCCAGCATTTTTTAGAGTGTAGTTTGCATAAACTTTTATGAAAACCATAATTAATGAAAAAGTGCCGTTTAGACATAATTCATGGTTATTTAAGATGTTTCACAGTAGTTACTGTGAGATGCTCAAATTATGGTGATATCCCACAGAAATTCATTGTCAGTGTCAAATGGTAATTTTTCCTGTAGCCAAAATATTTATATATCCTATAGAGAAATATCCAATCAATCGATGTTTTTATGCGGAGAACTCTGCTCATATTTTTTTACATAATAAAGTTAATGGCCAAACGGATGTTTATAAAAGTTCACGTTGTTGCAGATGAAATGTAACACAGATAACATTAAATAAATATTTTTACCAGGTTAAATGTTGATTATTAGTAACATTTTAATCTACTTAACCGATGGTTGCTCACATCTGCCATGTTTGTAGTTTTTTTTTACGCTTTTTATTCGTGTTTTTAGTTCTGAACCGAATCCTTCGCCAAAGCGCAATGGATTTTGGGCAATATTAGCCATTAGTGTGTGCACGGATCCACACTTCAAAAAACAACCTGAAATAGTAGACCATCCGGGGACTTTTGGCCTACTCTTTTCTCTTTGGGATGCACTTATTCTAATCTCACATACTATTGAGGATGGATAGTATGAACATCGGGATGCAGGGCACATGGTCCAAGTCGTAACTCAGAACATTCCGAGCTTACAAGTTGTAATTACGAGTTCTGGAGCATGTGGAGGCTTTGGCGTTGATAGTGTTGCTATAGAAACATATAATTCAGCTCCGAGTAGAATGTCATGTGTGTCTTTTCGGAATTCTGTAATTACGACATGGCGTGAAGGCAGTCTTTATTGCAGTATATATATCCCACAATAGTGTCATGGCGGACGACCAAACCCAGTATAATTTTACAGACAGGCTACTACTGTTGTTGTGTCACGGAATGTAGATTTAGGAGCTATTTTTGATGAGAATGTAGTTGTTTAGACTTCAATAGGGATATGCCGGTATCAAATTTTCATTTTGCGATTAATTGCTAATGCTTTTAT